>NC_083346.1:93889117-94189117 GCF_019175385.1 Lycium barbarum
GCCCAGCTAAGAATTCAAATGGGGGTAATGGGACTGTTACAGGTGCAATTACTGATGGATCAGTGAATAGTACAAATCGACCTAAAAAAATGACGGCGAATGAAAAACTAATAGAATGGAACCATCTCATCAGAGGATCATCGGAGTCCTTACAGTCATGGGCAGATGAAGTTGAACAACTGGAAACATCAACAGGTAATATCATTGAACCTGATACTGCAACTTGTAGTGCGACTAAAGCCTCTGTATGGGATAACTTTGACATATCAAAAATTGTGAATGCTTGATTTAAACTAGAATATGTTCCACTTGCTAATAATGGAGAACACCTAGTAGTAGAAATTGAGGAGGATGACATTAGTACAGAGGTGGAATTCTGGAACAACTCTATTGTATGCTATGTACTAGGAGTGCACCCTCTTTTTTCTGTACTGAATGGATTCATACAAAGGATGTGGGGAAAACTGGGGATAAACAAAATAGTAATGATGAAGAATGGCATAGTTTTGGTAAGATTTGACTTTGGGGAAGGGAAGAATGAAGTCCTGCAGTGTGGGATCTATCATTTTGATGACAAACCTTTAATTGTCAAGGCTTGGGATCCTGACATGGAATTCTCAAGAGAAGAACTGTTTTATATGCCCGTATAGATCAAACTACCAGGACTTGATTTCAGAAGAGTTTAAGCAAAATAGGTAGTCTTGTTGGAAAACCTCTCATGGTGGATAAAAGCACAGAGAAGAAGATAGGGCGGAACTTTGCAAGACTTTTGGTAGAGGTGAGGATTGGATCAACACTGCCAGATACAATATTTTTTCTTAATGAAAGAGGGAATTTGATGGAGCAGAAGGTGACTTATGATTGGAAGCTATCCATATGCAAAGTCTGTTAGAAATTTGGTCACACTGAAGACATATGTAGAAAGAACAAGGCAACTAAACCAGTTGAGACACAGCAAGATCAGATGAACAGGGAAGAAGAGCCTAAAACTAAGAAGAGCAGGAAAGAAGGAACTAAGAAAGGCAAAGAGAAGGAAACTGTAGTACAAATGAATGTTCAGGGTCCACAAAATGCCAAAGGGGGAGGTCAAGGAAATGGGAAATGGAAAAGACATCCACATAGTACAAATTGGCAACAACCAAGACCAGTAACAACTCAAAAACCAAATGAAGGTGTAGTACAAACAGCAAATACTTTCCAACCATTAGCAAAGGAATGTAATGGAACTAGTTGTCAAAATGTGGTAAGTCCAAATGCTGGAAAGGGTGGAGGTGGTGGTAAGGCCCCAACTAGGGATGGTTAAAATACTCAGCTGGAATGTGAAAGGCCTAAATGGCCTCAATAAGCAGAAGAAAGTCAAATTCCTCTGCAATGAGTTAGATGTAGGGTTGATTAGGTTACTAGAAACAAGGGTGAAAGTTAATAATGTCAGTACTGTTACTAATAGCATGTTTGGTGGATGGGAAATAAGAACTAACCATGTTTCCCATTATAATGGAAGAGTATGGATAATTTGGAGAGCTGATTGGTATGAGGGAAGATGTCATAAGTGAATGTGCACAAGCAATCACATGTGATGTCAAATTCATTCCTATGCAGTTGCAGTTTTGTATAACTTTTGTAGATGCTTTCAATTTAAAAAAGGAGAGAAAGGTATTATGGGAGTTCTTGGAGCAGGTAAAAGAGGGGTGTCAAGTGCCTCGGATCATAATGGGTGACTTCAATACCGTCCTTCATCCTGAGGACATAATTGGAGGTAATCCTATCACTCTTGCTGAGGTAGTTGATTTCCAACAATGTTTGGATGAGTGTGAACTTGCAGAGTTACCAAATACTGGATGCCAATTTACTTGGAGTGATAAGCATGGTAAAGATGGAATTTTCACAAAAATTGACTGGGCCTTAAAATGGAGAATGGGTGGATAACATGCCACAATGCATAGTTAATGTGCTGCCTGAGGGGGTGAGTGACTATTTCCCCCTAGTGGTTAAGTTGATAGAAGATAGAACAAAGAAGAAAAATGCTTTTAAATAATGCAATATCTGGAGTACACATCCTGATTTCTTAAGGATTGTAGCACAGGACTAGGCAAAGGAAGTGACTGGAAGCAAAATGTACAAAATAGTAAAGAAGTTGAAATTGTTAAAAGAAAGCCTGAGGAGGCTGCATAAGAAAGATTGCAATAATGTTTTATCCCAGGTGCATATAGACAGAGCTGAATTGCAAAGCCTCTAGACTTTACTGCAATGTAATCCAACTTATGGGGCACTCCAACAAGAGGAGAAGGTGATGTGTGCAAAATTCAAAACTTCTACATATCTAGCTGAATCATTGTTAATGCAGAAGAGTAAAGCTACTTGGATAAAAATGGGATATGATAATACCAGATATTTATTTTGTGTACTTAAGCAAAAGAAGTTAATGCAAACCATAACTCAGATAAATGATGCTCAACAACAATGGCAACATAAACCTGAGGCAATTGCAAATGTGTTTGTGGACTACTATCAAAAGATGATTGGAGATGATGATGGAAATAGGAGATAGGCTCAAGCAGGAATCTTTTCTCAAGGGGAAAGATTGACAATAAAATAACAAATGCAGCTGGTGCAAGCTTATACTGCAAAAGATGTCAAGCAAGCAATGTTTAGCATTAATGAGAATAAGAGCCCTGGGCCAGATGGTTATGGTAGTGGTTTCTTTAGAACTGCTTAGAAGGTGATTGGGAATGAAGTGTGTGATTCTATACTGGATTTCATGGGTAATGGGAAGATGCTGAAGCAGCTGAATTCAACTATGATCTCAATCATCCCAAAGGTAGCTAAACCTGAATTTGCTAGTTAATACAGACCTATATCATGTTGCAATGTATTGTATAAGTGCATTTCTAAAATGTTTTGTGTAACACTGACTGTTATCTTACCTAGTATAGTGAGTGACACTCAAGCTGAATTTGTGAAAGGCAGATCACTTGTGCACAATGTACTGAAGTGTCATGACATTCTGAGACATTACAATAGGAAAAATTCCTCTACTAGATGCCTAATGAAAATTGACCTAAGGAAATCTTATGACATGGTCAAGTGGGAGTTTGAGGAGGAAATGCTTGAGGGGTATGGATTTCCAAACAAGTTCATTCAACTGGTAATAGTGTGTGTCAATACAACAAGATTTTCAGTCAAAGTGAATGGAGAGGGATGTGGATACTTTGAAGGAAGGAGAGGTTTGAGACAGAGGGACCCCATCTCACCCCTGCTCTTTGTGCTAGTGATGGATTATCTGTCTATGATCTTAAGGAAGATGAGCCAATTACTTGATTTAAGATACCACCCCATGTGCAAAGAGCAACAACTTACTCATCTAAACATTGCAGATGATTTAATGATCTTCTGCAAAGGGAATGGAAAATCTGTGAGAAGAGTGATGGAAGCATTAGACTATTTCGCTAAAACAACTGGATTGGAAGCAAATACAGATAAATCTAGTTTGTATGTTGTTGGGGTTACTGATTCAATGAAACAAAGGCTGCTGGACATTATAGGTTTCTCAAGTGGATCTTTTCCAATAAGGTACCTAGACTTGCCTTTATCCCCAAAGAAATGGAATAAGATTGATTGCCAAATATTATGTTTGAACATAACTGAGAAAATTAGATCAGTGTCAACTAGACATTTGTCTTATGCTGGAAAGTTATAAGTGATCAACTCTATACTATTTTCCTTGCACAACTTTTGGGGGGCAGTGTTCATCTTAACCCAGAGTGTAGTGAAGGAAGTGGATAAAAAGTGCAGGATTTTCTTGTGGGGAAGTACAGAGGAGAAGAAGAAACTATCCCTAGTAGCATAGGGCCAGATCTACAAACCAAAGAAACAAGGTGGTTTGAACATTAAGTGTTGTAGAGTATGGAATATAGTAGCAGTTGGCAAGCTGATCTGGCTGCTATTGACAAATAAGGAAATACTTTGGGTGAAGTGGATTCATGGTATCTATATGAAAGAAGATGAGAATTTCTGGGACTACACAGCACCAACTGACTGTAGCTGGTATTGGAAGAGGCTCAATAAGCTCAAACTTGACATGAGGAGGTGGTACAATGCAGACAGATATAATCTTACACCCTCAGGCAAGCAATCAATTGCAAAGGGCTACTATGATATGATAGGTGCAGGACAAGCAATGGAAACCAGCACACTAACATGGAGTAAAATCCTGCAACCTAAACATAGATTCATCTTGTGGTTGGCAGCTCAAAGGAAACTGTTAACTAGGGGAAGATTAGAAAGTATGGGAATTGAATGTGCAAATACTGAATGTGAACTGTGTGATATGCATGCTCATGAAGACAGTAACCATCTCTTCAAGGACTGCACTTGGGCTGTGGGAATGTGCCAGGCTATGAATGACTGGACTAAATTGCAATTGCCAAAGACTAATATTGTTGATGTATTGAAGCTGATAAAACAGAAGCACTGTCCTAGGATGAAGAAGGAAATTGTTGCTGCTGTTCTAGGAGCTATGATCTATCATGGGATGGTTAGAAACTGGAAAAAATTTAGAAAGTAAAGTGTAAATATAGAGTTTGTGATACAACATATGACAACAGTAGTTAAGGAGAGAATATACATGTTTAGAGATTCTAAACGGGCTAGGAAATGTGAGTGGTTTATTGAGCAAATTTGTAATTAGTTCTTTGAGGCTTGAAAGATCCAGCAATCAACCTAGAAGAGAGTTGGAACTTCAGGTGCTCCTTAATGTGTATTCAGTTTTGTTGGTATGGTAATATTTATATTTTATTGCCAAAAAAAAAATTGAAAAGTTTTAAAAGATCGAGATATATGTAGTCTTAGTTAAAAGTAAAAACAAAGACCTCCTGGCCCCCTACCAAAACCCTCCCACTTTTCTAACCTAGGCAATAAAATACGGCAAGTTTGCGGAATTAACTTTTTTGGAATAGCCTTTAATAACAAATCCAGAGAAACACTTATCTCCCATAAGTTGCATGTATCGTCAAATTTTGCATAATCTAGATGAATAAAATTCAGTAATATTAGATAACAATCATATCATCTTCAAATCACCAAAAGGAATTAAAAAAAGCATTATATCCATTTAGACTGTGATGTACAGAAGAGCAAACCATAATTGGAATCTGATCCCCATATAAACGTTTTTTCAAAAGCCATTGCCTTATCTTCACCAATAACGTATGTAGTAGTTGGGATATGTCATATTGATAGCAACAAATAGTGGTGATAGGGAATGTTATGTCTTATGTGATAAGCCAGGTCAACAAATGGGACGCCTAAAAGGGAAAGGAAAAATGAAGGCATCTAATTCGTCTTATGTGGAGAAGGTAAAGCCAACGAATTCAATTTAATGGAGAAAAAATATGAAGCATAAATTAAAGAGTCTAAAGAAGATTGCTTATTAGCTTACTGATATTACTTTTTAGTTCACTTTAAGATATAAACTACTCGGGTATTTGGGTAAACTCATAAGCGGATCAATAAGTACTTTTTAACTTATATGAGTTTGTTAAATATCAAAAGTGTTTACAATTATTTCAAGACAAAATTAAAGAATTTGAAGTTGATCACCCCATCTTACAATTTTTCAGCTTTGAAAAGCTTTTAATTAATTGGAACAAGATTTTAACTATTATCCCTAATACTTTTTATATTTCTAATTAAAACATCTTCCCTGATACACTCTCTTCAATACATTTTCGACGTTTATTCTTCTCCATGTAAAAGAGCTTCTTAAATTACAGTTTTAGTGAATATTAAGGCACTTTTAACACGAAAAGAATAATTATCAGAGCTGGCTTGGCACTTTTACCACGAAAAAAGTAATTATAGAATCTTCCTTGACAGAAACATCAGACAACTCCTCTGTTTGTTGAGCATTGGACCCTTGAAATGTTATTTCAAGTCAAGATCACTTTGGGCAAAATTTTCAGCATAGTGAATGAAGGCTGGAACTGGGAGCTTGTTTGTGACATAGCCATCAACTATAGACAAAGTATCACCAGCAAATTGGTCCTATGGGAATGCGCAGAGCAGTATTCATTTATTTTGAATACTAATGGCAGTTGTTCTCCCTCTTTATCCAAGGCAGGGGCTGGAGGAATTGTTAGGAAGATAAATGGGGACTTGATCATGGCATCTGCTAAACCACTCCAATTCTTAACTAACAAATCTAGTGAAATTCAAGCTGCCCTACATGGATTAAAGTGGTGCCACCAAAAAAATCTTTCAGATTTTCTAATACAATTGAATTCTCTCTTTGTTGCGCAGATGATTCAAGGTAAAAGCAAAGTTCCATGGACCTATCAAAAGCTGATTGAAGAAAACAAGAAGATAGTCACCCAAAGAAATGTCAAAGTAATACGCTGCTACAGAGAAGCTAACATGGTTGCAGATGCATTGTCCAAGTTTTTCAACAACCTTGCTCAAGAAAAGTTCTACTACCAAGAGGGAGATCTGCCAGCTGAAGCTCTAGGACCTCTACGTATGGATAAAATGGGCATCCCATCATTCAGAATTAGGCCAGCAAAGCATACAGGGAGGTATATTGATCCACCTTAGACAGTTAAGTTCCCAGTGCTCAGGCTGGACCTCAGTCTAAGATCTTGAGCAGTTGGGAAAATTATTTTGGTGCTCCATCATGCTATATTGTAGGTGAGAATAAATCAGATTCTTGTTCTGATAGTTGTAGGCTATAATGTACATGCCCTGTTTTAGTATAGTTTACTGATACTAGGATAGAAGAGGTAAGGTTTATGCCCTCCTCCTTGTGTTGTAATACTTTGGTTTTTCAATTAACAAGGTAAGGTTTATGCCCTCGTCCTTGTATTGTAATACTTTGGTTTTTCAATTAACAAGGTAGGAGTTCATGCCAAACCCCAACATCACATGGGTGAAAGCTTGGATGATTGGTTATGCGGGAAAAAAATGTCGATCAAAGAATAATTAAGGTGTCAGTGTGAATCCAAAGGACAACACTGTTGTGGTGAACTTAATATTCCATTGTTTAAAAGCATGCTTGAGTCCATAAAGGGATCGGGATATTACATACAATTACATATCAAACATAAGTTTATTTATTTTCAAAAGAAATCGAAAAGTTGTAAAAGCTCGAGATATATGTGGCCTTAGTTAAAAGTGGAGGGACAAGGCATAGCAATATTCCTAAAGTGTAGAGAAATTGCTAATTATACACCTAAATTTTATTCGTATTATTTACCCTCTTGAACTTACTTTTTTATACTATTTATCTCATTCACTAATTACCTAGTAAGGAAAATACGTAAAATCACAGTATCTGCAAACATACGCTTATTCTATACTAAAAGTAAGGGGCATTTATGTCTTTTTCTTTTGATTCTTTCAAACCTAAACGATTGGACCGTTATCTTCTCTCAAACCCTTGGTCCTTCTTCTCTCACTGTTACGATCTCCATCTTTTCTTTTATTTTCTTTTTCGTTTTTGAATCACTTGATAAGGATTTAGTCGTTTGGGTTTGAAAGAATCAAATGAAAAAAAACATTAAGACCTTTTTTTTTGTTTAGAATTATTTGCCTTACTAGGTAATTAGTGAAGCAAGATAACTAATACAAAAAAATAAGTTCAAGGGGATAAATTATAATACGAAAAATATAAGTTCAAGGATAATAGGAACCCGCATAATTTAGACGTGTAGTTGATAATTTCGCCATAGTTTAGGGGTGTTTCTATGCCTTGTCTCAAAAATAAACACAAGAACTTCCGGCCCCTGTCCAAACCCTCCCACTTTTCTGACCTAACCAACGAAACTGCAAATTTATGGAATCAACTTTAATTTTTTGAAATAGCCTTTAATAACAAATCCAGAGAAACACTTTTCTCCCATAAGTTGCATGTTTTGTCAAATTTTGCATAATCTAGATGAATAAAATTCAGTAATATTAGATAACAATCATGTCATCTTCAAATCACCAAAAGGACTTAAAAGAAAACAAAGCATTATATCCATTTAGACATGTGATGTACATAAGAGCAAACCATAATTGGAATCTGATGCCCATATAAACTTTTTCAAAAGAAATCGCATTTTTTCACCAATAACGTGTGTAGTAGTTGGGATATTATAACTATAAACCCATGCTTCGTCGTCCGTTGTCCTTTAAAAAAAAAAGGGTGGGCCCCATACTAAACAACACCAAGCAATATAAAAAAAAATGAAATCCGCCATCTCCAAACTCACAAAAAAAAAGTGGACCCCATATTAACAAAATCAAGCAATATAAAAAAAAAAAAAAAAAAAAAAAGTGAACTCCATATTAAAAAAACAAATAATGTCCAAAAAAAAAAGTGCAGACTTTGTATTCGTAGCAAACACTAATATAATAAAGTTTTAGATACGGAGCACAAACTACAACGTTATATTAATCGTGTTTTGAACATATATATATGCATAAAAATAGTGCAAACTAATAATGTCCAAAAAAAAAAAAAAAGTGCACCCCATATTAAAAAAATCAAACAATATTCATGTAATTTCCAAAGTATCTCATTAAGTCAATAATGATGGATTCATTGCCACATGCGTATCAATCTATTAGTGGGAGCAAATGAAATTGCGTTTATTCAAAAGGTTAAGTAGTCAAACCATACAATTTTATTTCTTTTTTTATATTAGCCTGAGATCTAATCCAGATATTAAACTGTTGTATTTGCTATTCCGCCATGTCATTTAGTTGTTATGTTTACTAAAATAAATATACTTAAAATATTTATATTTTAAAATAAGATAGAATTTAATTACTTTTATATTTTTATTCTTACTCTAATAAATGTGAAAAGAGATTAATGTCGTAAAAAAAAATCAAATGGAGATTAAATAATGAATAAAGTAAATTAGTCAAATTATAATTCTAATCGACGTTTTCTTAAAAAACCATGCAAAAGACAACATGACAAGTAAAATGAGCTAAACCGAGAATATTTTCCAAAAATTAAAAAATAGTATTTCTTCGTTTAAACAGAAAATCAATCTCTACTTTGTTTCGTTTTAAACATGTAAAATTAATTTAATAATTTGAATTAGAATTATCCAAATCAAAATTTGATAAAAAAAATAATAAGTATTTTACACCTTTAAATTAATGGAATTAAAATTGAAAGTATCAACTGATGCTTAAATATTGCTATTGTTTTATCTCAAAGAGAGGAAAATAGTTTTCTTTTAAACAAGTCTTCTCTTTTAAAAAATATTAATAAATTTGCCGATTTTGTATTCGTAGCAAGCACTAATATAATAAAGTTTTAGATACGGAGCACAAACTACAATGTTATATTAATCGTATTTTGAACACAGTATATATATATATATATATATATATATATATATATATATATATATAACAGTATCCAAACACAACTATATACATATAAATGCACTATAATCTAAAGGATTGGGCCTGTGCGCAGCACGGACCGTCTAGTATGTCATATATATTGATAGCAACAAATAGTGGTGATAGGGAATGTTACGTGATAAGTCATATCAACAAATAGGACGCCCAAAAAGGAAATGAAACTGAAAGGCATCTAATTCGTCTATGCGGAGAAGGTAACGCCAATGAATTCAGTTTAATGGAGAAAGCGTATGAAGCATAAATTAAAGAATCTAAAGAAAATTGCATATTATCTTACCGAGATTACTTTTTATTTCACTCAAGTTATTAACTTATCAGGTATTTGGGTAAGCACATAAGCTGATCAATAAGTAATTTTCAAATTATTCTTGAGTTTGATAAATATCAAAAGTGTTCAAAGACAAAATAAGCTTTAAAAAAAAAAAAAAAAAAAACTTAAGTGATCACCCCAACTTATAATTTTTCGCTTTTAAACACTTTTAATTTGAACAAGATTTTCACTATTATTTTTAATACTTTTTATATTCTAAAAATACCTTCCCTGATAGTCCTTCTTCAATACGTTTCCGATGTTTATCCTTCCATGTAAAAGAACTTCTTAAATTACATTTTAGTGAATCTTAAGGCAATTTTAACACGAAAAGAGTAATTATAAGAATTTACCGACCAAACATATTAATTGTGTATTATTTTTTTGGGATAATTTTAGAGACCTCCCTTCATATTTGATTTCATAATAGCAATCTCACTTGTGATTTATAATATAATATTACAATTACCTTTATAATTTTAATTTTTGTAACATTCTTTTAACCTATCTATTATTAATGTATGAGCTGGTTAATTTACGGTTTCCTATATACTCTTTATTCAATTAATTTTGTAAGCATTTTCAGAAAAACTCATTTCCATCCCCACGCATCTTTGAAATGATAATTCATCAGTTCAACACAAGTAACCCTCGAGATTTGCTTAATGAAGGTATCTTCTAATACCGAGAGCTGTCCATTTATTCTCTTCTAATACCGAGAGCTGTCCATTTATTCTCCATTGCATTGAATCGCCAATAACGATTAGAGAAGATTCAAAAAAAAAACTTAATAGAAAATGAATTACTCGCACAAAAGTCTTCCTATAAGGGGAGCTAGCAGCTCACAAAGGCGTCTCTCACCAGAACTTGGTCGTTGTAGCAAAACTTTGAAAACTTGTTCACTCAAATGTAATGCTACTATTAAAAGAGTTTTACTCAACTACTAATATGAGTTAAGACTCTACACTCAAATATAAATCAGCAACGAATTGCATCACCAGCTTCCTCATTGTCTTCTTATCATTTTCGTTGCATGTCTAGGATACAGTTGGTGTTCAATATATTCACCTCGGAACTATCCTCAGTAGAATCTTCCCGGACATAAAACATTCTCCTCTGTTTGTTGAGTATCGGACACTTAAAATGTTTTTGGTCGAACGAACACATTCTATTGCACCATTTCAAAATACCGTACATCAACATATCAATTTAAACAAAAGTAATCCTATCCCTACCAGTCGACCACATCTACAAATAAAACACCCTACTCGTCCTATCTTCTATGTACCTGCCTATTTATATAGTTCTTCTATCCACTCTCTATCTTTACAGCTTGACTTCCTATTTAAAATGTCAAAAATAGCGGTATGATCTTGATCACCCCTTGGGGCCTTGGTACTCTCTGATTCCACAATGCTTCATTCCTAGCAGCCCAGATGTGGTATATTAATGCAACCAATATAGCCCATAGCAAACTTCTACTAATTCTGCCCTTTCCCTTCCTTGCTAGTCTTCTCCACATTCCATCCATGACATATTACTTCCCTGTATGTGTAACCATTTCATGACGTCCTCCAAACAATACTTCGAGTACACACACTCAAAAAACAGATGCTTGGTAGTTTCATCACAACTGCCACATAAAGTACAATACTTTTCTTTACGCACCCCCATCTTATATAGCCTTTCTCTAGTTAGTAGTATTTCATGCATGGCTAACCAGTTGATAAAGCTATGGTTCGGGATGTTAGCATTACCCCACATTGCTCTCCACCAAGGTTTGTGATTACCCTCAGTCATCCTCCAATGGTAACCACTGCTTGTAGCTAGTGTACTTCCCATTCAGTTTTAGCCAACAGTTTCCCACATAACCAATTGCATATTTCCCTTTAATTCCAAATATCTTTTTCCAGTACCAACAACCATCCTGAGGGGGATAGTATTGCCACTAGTCCTTATCCTTCAAATGCACATGATTGACCCATTTTACCCACAAGTTGTCAGATTTATTGGCTATGTTCCATACATACTTAGCCACTGCTGCCTCATTCCAGATGACACAATCAGTAATCCCTAATCCACAACACTTAAAATATTACTTCTTCTGAATCACTCTGTGGTTTGACCTTTAGATTCAAATTTGCACAAAGTAGTCCTCATCTTGAATTAGTATCAATATTTCTATTCCTTTATCATTAAGGTTCCCAAATAAGTCACGAAAGTTACCTTAATAGGCTCAAATAATGAATTCTCCATTTCAAAGTTACGGGGGATGACAATGTGTCTTTTTCATTCACAAAATATGTTTACAGTGTTTATTAAATTAATAGTTTATTAAAAAGGGTACATTAGTCAAATTATAATTTCTTATATTGATGATATATAGCTACGAGAATTGTTTCAAAGAAATTAAAATAAGGGAGACATGCGTAATATTGCAAACCACAAGGAAGGTTAATGTTGCGAAATCAAACATGAAGGGAATTTTTTGAAATTATCCTATTAGTTTCAGTATTTTCATTCAAACCTAAAATTACTTAATTATAGAATCAAATATACTACTTCAAGATATTTCTCAAACGGTTGATGCTTATAATCGAGCTACAAATCAAATCAGGCAAACGGGCCAAGATATGTTTCTAAAGTCTCTTAATGAATGGATGTCATTTTCATGAATGTTTCATGATGAGTCTATTTCTATCTCTTTGTGTGTGGGTGTGTCTTCTGCGTGTGTGGACTCTTGTGTGTGTGTGTGTGTGTGATTTCTATATGAGTTTGGTTTGGCTGAATTCACGCATTTCTTGTTCTCCTCCCCCTCTCCATTCACACACCCCCGTCTTTAATAGTTATCATAAATCAACAAGGTGAATGTACATGAAATACATGCAGGATCATCCTTAATTAGGATCATCATTCTTACTAACCATCAATGAACTGATTGGATTAACCAACCAATCATTATGTATTGAACAGAAGCACGTCCATATGAGAACTTTGAGGCTTTCTTCAGAGGCCTAACTATGATGCCATTTGCATTACTCTTTGTGGCCAAAACTCCCTGGCAACCTGGCATAGGGATCAAAACGACCACAGTAATTAACCTGTGGCATTCTTATTTCAACATAGAGGCCCAAGTGGAACTCAGGCTCATAAATGCTCGGATTTTTCCCACCTCGTTTGACACTGATGTAACACGACTCCAAGATTGCCTGATCCATGCTATCCTCACAAGGATGCCGATTATTAATATGGTCAAACCGTGCATTGATTAATTCATGCAAGGTTGTCTCACACATGCAAAATCGCATTTAGTATTGTAGTTCGAAAACGTGAAGTAATCTAAAAGCTCACAAGATAACTTAAAGGTCGGAACCTCAAAGTTGCTAAAATAGCTAAAATTATACTCAACGACTTCAATCTACATAATAACTCACAATTATAAAAAGATTAACCATAACGGCTTTAATTTAATCAGCAAAGTATCCAACACTTAAGCCTAACCCTCAAATTAGTTTCAAGATTGACTCAATTAGGTGATACCATGTTCAATAGACTTAAACCCTCTTAAGGATGGTATTATTACATTCATTTGAGCAACTAAAGTCCCTCATAAAAGACTCATGGTCATTATATCATCCCCTCACCTAACTACAAACTTCATTAATGGCATACTAGGGTTCCTGCGTTTATGGCTTCAAACCACTAACTTAATTCAATCATTTATTTCATTATGATCTCATATATATATATATCATTGGAAAGTTTTAGACTTACTTCTTGAAGAAACCCTATAGTATCTCCTCTTATAATATTATCTGATGATTTTTGCAATCTAGGTAACTCAATATGGTTATTGATTAGAACTAATCAATGAAGGTCAACACTTATAGTTAACATAATATAAAATTGCCTTTTGAAGCTTGGTTGAGACATAGGTGAATTTTGAAAGAGAGGTCCTCCAAAACTTAGGCAAATTTCCGGATCAAACCAACTGGGTATATATTATGTATATGTGTGTAAATAACAAATTTTCTCTCTCTACATTAAACTCTCTTCACAACGTCTCTATTAACAGTCTGATTTGGGCGGTTGGGGCACACGCGCCGCCAGATGGGGACGCCGGCGAGCTCTTTTCCAGCGCGCCTTCATGAGATTTCTGATATCCCAGCTGAAGCAATTGCACAAGCGAATGGAATTGGACCAAAACTCAACTATTCCAATGCAATTACATCTATTCCCAAACCTAACCCTAACTTGAAAAAATTGGAGGACCCTAATGTCAGGACAAGAGTTACGATGCACAATGGAGTTCATGCGGTAATATTCAAGGCAAAGGTGTCACACCCCAATCCTGATAGGGCATGATGGGCACCCGACCCTTACTTAGTGCCGAGCGAACCCGCTGCTTCTCGTTATACTCATAATCTCATAGGACTCTTAAGTCATGAAATGAAATGCATAATGGAAGCTTTTCGAAAACATTCTTTTCGTCTTTTTCGAATCAAATAAAATCTGTAATCATGTGAATCTGTAAAGTAATGCATAATAATACATCGGCTTAAATAGCCGCTTACAAGACTGGCATACTGTATACATGACTCTGTCTGCAAAGTCTCTACATAAATCAATATACCATAACATAGATACTCTGACTCGGCAACACTCCGGAAAGAAATGGAGCTCGCCAATCCAGCTGGAACATCTTCTAGCAGTATCCTCTACTCATCCGTATACACCTGCGTGGCATGAAACGCAGCGTCCACAAGAAGGGACGTCAGTACGAATAATGTACTGAGTATGTAAGGCATGAATAACACCATAATATAAATATGAGAGGTAACATGGAGTAAGAGAGATAACATGTACATCTGGATGCCTCATAAGGCAGATGTCATGCATGCTTAGCCTTTTAAAAAAACATTTCTATACATATACATAGTACCATGCCCGGCCATTAAGGCTCGGTGTCATATATATATATTATCATGCCCGGCCATTAAGGCTCGGTGTTATCATCATTAGCACGCGTCCGGGGCAATATCATAACATGCCCACTGCAGTGGTGTGCACATCTACGTGCCATGCCCGGCCGACTATAGCGCGGTGCGGTGTGAGAAAATACATACATATATATATAAAGCATGCATAAGAGCCCAATCAAAAGCCACAACTATATCGGAGTGACGTAAGGTCGGTAGCCTCCGATTATATTATGGATCAATCATCATCGTTTATCCCACCTTGAAGGAACAAGGGTCATAAGGTGAGATTACCAATAATGAAGGAAATTAAGAAATTTCAAAGTAAACTCAATCACCTCATAATAATATAAAGCTCATGTACATGGAAATCTCTATGAATAAAAATCATCTCATAATAACATGAAATCCGTATGCCTTAAATCCCTCATAATCATCATCATGGTTATCATAAATAAATTATTCATCTTTGCCATCATAAAAACTTTAAGAGTCATGAATCTCTAACATTCTTGGAAATGAAAATTTTTATGGAATTCATGCATAGTTTGGTAGGAAAAAGAATCATGTCTTTAGAATCTCAATAACATCATAAGGATCACGAAATTCATGGACTTCTAGCATTTGCGGAACCAATGATATTATGGGTACGACACAAAGGTTTATAACGAAAGGATCATGCCTTTAGAAAGAAAGGGACTAGCCTTAACCTACCTGGAAGATAACTTCTCGACTTCCAACTTACTTCCTGTCTTGCAATTCACTTAATATTATTCATCGCCTCGTAATCTACATATACAACCATTCATACTATTGTTAGAATCATCATTATACGCTCGTCTTGAGCCCCTTAATTAAAATCCTTTTTGATTCTGTCGAAATTCGGGCAGCATTTCCCCTGTTTATATGCCTAGCCCGAAATCGTAATATCAACAACAACAATACCAACATCATCAATACCATTATCCACGCAAATATATTTCCTAAAACATCCCACACGATGTTTTCTAAATTTCTCAACTAACCAACTGGTGATACGACTATTTAATAACTTTATTTCCGTAAAGAAGCCGAAATTAATACCAATAATAACAACAACAATACCCTCAACATTCTACAAGATAATTATATATATTTTCATCCAAAATTCTCTTCAAACCTCAATCCATAAGCCAACAACAACAACACAACAACTACAACTTTTATTTCTTGCAAATATTCCTTAATCAAGGTTGATAAAGAGAAGATTCAATGATTCATAACTTTTATTTACTAAAGTGGCAAGATCTTCAATATTTACTTGTTCCCAAGCTCCTCCAACACAAAATGAGATGATAATCGCGACCACAAGTTGTCCGGACATCGATTAGTATTCCGTAGCTTAAAATTCGCTCAAAATCCTCAATTCTATGTGATATAAAAGCCCCTTTTGTGAGCTGAATTTTGTGGAACATTTTGGACCATTTTGATGCTGAAAATGGGGTTTTAACCCCTTTTATAGTGGCTAAGTCGGCATCACTGTAGCAGTACTGTAGCAGTACTGTGGCGGTACTGTAGCAGCCCTGTTTCTGCGTTGACAGCTCAATTTGTAACGTCTATAATTCTCTACTCCGATGTCCAACCGACGAGCGGTTTGTTGCATTAGAAACTAGACTCGACGAACTTCATTTTAGGCTTTTGGTTCACCTTAAAACTCCTAATATACTAGGAGATGTGCCCCTCCAAAGTTGACTAAAAATATGCCCAACATTTCTCAAATTTTCGTCGAACTTATTTTCTTCAATTTGCTTGACCTCGAAACCTTCCGAAACTCTCCATACATGATATTTATCATTTATTATACATGATAATGTCCATGTTCTTGTGTTTCAAAATAGTCTTTCC
Organism: Lycium barbarum; assembly: GCF_019175385.1. Classification (NCBI taxonomy): domain Eukaryota; kingdom Viridiplantae; phylum Streptophyta; class Magnoliopsida; order Solanales; family Solanaceae; genus Lycium; species Lycium barbarum. Next base: position 93,905,711 of record NC_083346.1, read on the forward strand.
GATTACGACTAACGAGATCGTAATTCATCCTTTACTTCATTGTTACATACTTCCCATGGCTTGTACCTTCCGAAACACCATGGGACGTCTCCGATACTCCATTACTACGGTGATGTATGTGTCATGCTCATTCTCTGAAAGTGCGGGGTGTAACATTCTCCCCCCCCCCCCCCCCCCTTCAAAAACATTCGTCCTCGAATATTGAGGTAGAGTTCGCTCCGAGGTAGATGTCAATATTTTTACCCGTATTTGTCGGTATCTACTTTACTTACTTGCAGTCTTACTTGCTCATTTAAAACTGAACTTATCTGAATTATGCAGTTTATCCTTCCTTTTTGTAGCCAAAATTTATGCTTGTACTCAAGGTCATCCCTTTTCTTATTATTTGTGTGTCTACTAACTCTCCATGCTTTATCGCTTTCATTATCTCTTCAGCCTTCGTTGTTTACATTCTTGTATGCCCTTTAATCCTGTGCTTACCACATTCTTTTATCCAATTTTGATCCCATCTTCTTATTATTTAGAAATTTTTGTTCACTTTGACCTCCACGTGCCTTTCTTACATTTTACAGACGTCCCAAGCCTTTGTCTTCTTGGAGTTGACTTATTCTCACTCTTACTTTCTTAAAGACAACCTCAAGGCTGATCATGTTTGGCATCCTTTGCTTTCTATAGCAGTCAAATTAATCTTTGCAGTACTTTACCTTTCAACTAGTTTAACACCGAAATGTCTCGCTTAATTTCTCTTTCCTTCAATCGGACTTCTGGCACTTGGCTACTAACGGTAATTCTTGTACTTATATCAAAAACATCTCAAATCTCTTCTTTAATGATTTATTTCCTTCAATTTACTCTTAAAGTTTCTGATCCTTAGTTCGGCTAATAAATTTGGGGTGAATTCAGAAGTTTGTCGAAAAATAACCAAGATTCTTAGTCATGCAGCGAATTCGGATCTTTGCATTCTTTCTTTTGTCTGTAACCTTCATTTGTTCCTTTTTCCAATAAGAGCCATCATGTTTCTTGTTTCACGAGGTTCCATTGTCACCCGATTGATCTAATCAAACGCAATATCCTTTGATCGTTTCCTTCGGGTTTCTCCTTCTACTTTTAACCTTTGCCCGATTATCACTTAATAAGTCTTTCCCATAGTTTGACGCAATTGTCCGTCATTTAGATTTACCAATCAAGCGGATCTCATAATTCCTTAAATGTCCATCTCCGTTATTTATATCCTTGAATTCTTTTCCTGCGACCTTATCTTCATCTACTTCCATGACTTCACCTTCCGTTGACTTAGTCCTTCCTGTTTCGCAACCCTCTATTTCTCTACTAGTGGACAACTTTCTTATTTGGCTATGACACTTTTTCTTGTTTGCTTCTCTAGTGCTACTTTATATTATGCTCTTAGTACTAATTGATTTTACATACATATAATCTCATTTCCTTGTTAATTCTTTGGTCAGACTCCTTAATTCCTTGCATTGTCATCATAGTTCCACCTATGGTAGCGCCCAGATGGCTTGCAATAGCATTTCCTTGCCAATGTCCTGTTATTCTCATTAATTACTTTACCTCAGATTACTCATCCAATGCGTCAAAAATACCATAGCCAAGGGGTCTATATTCAAATGGGACTCCATTCGACCCATACAACAATCCTCAGCACCATTCCTTATACACTTGTATACAATATTTTCTCATCATCGTTGTTATCTCCTATCACAAGATTATACTTACAACATACTAATGATCGTATCTCAAGGTAATTTACTATTCAAAATATCTCCAGATCTATGTTTGAATCTTTCCTCCAATTTCTTCTCCTCTAATCTTAACATCATTACAAAATAACTCATAAGCCGGGGACTAAAATAAAATCTTACTTAATCACAACTTCCTTTCAATACGAGTGTTCTTCCCTCCTTAAGTCCTTGGCTCTCCTATACTAGCGGCTAATTGAGATTTAACGAGCTTCCATTCTTCTTCAAATATTTATCGTCGTCCCCACACCGTTTTACTAACCATTTCATCAGGACGGTTATTTATATGGTTCTATGACATATACTCTCGCGATTTGATATAAACAGTGACTTATGACTTCACGACGCATGAGATGTTTTCTAGTCTCAGGTAGTACTGCTGTCATGCTATCCATAAGCATATTGTCTTTCTTTCGTTTGACGATCATTGAAATTCCTAAAAATATTCCTCTTTTAAAACCCTCACCTCTTCCAGTGCTACGATTTCTCTTTACTAATCCCGACTATCCTTGATACTTAACCTTGGTCCCTTGTATGCCTTCTCACTTCTTCTGTTACCTTTTTGGGGTACGTTCCTGCATATTTAATTGTAACCAAAAATTTCTCTGGTATGAGTGACTCGAATCATAGCCCGGAACACAACGTATTGCATTGACAAAACTTAATTCTTTGATTTTCTAAACCTTCATTATCTTGTCATGCCTCCCTTCCCCTGTCTATCTCATAATATACTTGCATTTAGTCCATTTCCACTTTTCTTTAGCACATTCTTGCTATATCAGTTTATCTCGAATTTTGACTCCTTCAAACCAGTACATTTCCTTCTTCTGTACTAGGGAATATTCTAATTCGTCTAAGAATGTCCTCATATACCAGTAACATTCGAGTATTGACCGTCTTTGGTAGTCAATTAGCCTAGCCTAGCGATCCTTCAACTCCTCTAGTCCATATAATGCCAGGGTTACTATCATCGCATGGTTTGACTTATTTCTCTTTTGCTAATTGAATTCTTGTATCAAGTCAAATGTCCACACATATTGGACACGACTCAAACCACTTCCTTCCTTCATGCCTAATAGTCCCCTAGATTAATGAATCAATGGTGACATCGGAATTTGTTAGGCTCCTTATAGAATGCCTGACTATACCATGCTCCTTCAGCCGTAAAATAGTGCATTACATTTATTCATACGTATATACCATTATTGGTCTGGACCGAAAAAAAAAACTATGCAGGATTCCGCTTTCCTTCCGCGATGCTGATGTGGCGTGATTTTACGCCACAAATCGATGCTTTTCTGCTATAAGTTTTACTTGTTTTTAAGCAAGTCTATGTGATTTTACGTGGTTTTTAGTGTTTTCAGGTGACGGGACAGATTTGGCATGACAACAGTTAAAAGTGCAGAACCAGGTCATAAACTCAGTTTACGGTCTGTATTCCAGGTCGTATTAAAGAATAAACAGAACAGAAAGGCAGGCTGAGAACATGGTGATTTACGAGCTCAGTTTACGGACCGTATTTCAGTTTACGGTCCGTATTCCAACACGTATTTAACCATTCGAGCATTTGGCAGAAAGTCTGAGTTCTGGAAGTTGAAAGACGACCAGGCAGTTTACGGGCCGTAAACCACTTTACGGTCCGTATTTCAAAAGACGAAAGTTGATCACAAGTAGAAGGATGACCTGGTCGTAAACTGATTTACGGTCCGTATTTCACTTTACGGACCGTATTTCGTAACGACGGGACCAAAGTGCAAATCTATAACTTTTATGTTTTTAAAACCTATAAATAGTCATTGTAGGGTTTTTAATAGACATCAGTTTTTATATTTTTGTCTCTTGACTTAGAACATTAAATACTCTCTAGTTTTTGAAGATTCAAATATCAATTCAAGTATTATCAATTCATCTTTTCTTCCAAAGTAAGCAATTATGAATTCTTCAATTTCTTATTTCTTATTTCTTGTTCTTTGTCATGAGTAGCTAAATTCCCTTACTAGGGTTGTGAACCCAATGATGGGTGTTTTGTGATTGGGTTTGAGATTGATATGCACATAATGGATTATTAGGGTTTAGTTATTCTTCATTCTTCATTCATAATTAATGGTTGCAAACATTGATTAAAGTCATAAACCTTGATTTATTTGGGAAAATAATTAGGGTTGGTAAGAATAACTAACAAGAACTCAAAGCTTTAAACTTTGTTTAATAAATTCACTTAGGAATAAGAAGAATTTACTTGGCATGATTAATCGTTCTTCATGGTTACTTTCTTATATTTGGGAAAATCATAGAAAGACATAATCTTTATTTATTGGGAAATAGTAGAGATTCACATAGAGATTAAGTGCATTCATATAATGATCCATTATAAGTATATCAAGATCAATACCCATGATCATACACCCTATCTAACGGGGACACAACCTTAGTTTCTTTTACCATAAATCTCCACCAAAGCAATAGATAGCAATTAGTTATCGAAAAAAACCAACTTTTACCAAAATCATCGGATTAAGACATTAGACCTAGAACTTAGCATCCTACGACTTTAGTAACCTTTTCACACCATATTTCCTGTGGGATTCGACCCCAACCTTGTTGGGTTACTATATTTGACAACGTCCGCGTTATACCATTAATAGGTGTAATTTGAGCGTATCAGATGCGGAAGGAAAGCACAATGTTCTGAGACCTTCCGCTTTCCTTCCGCGATGCGGATGGAAAGCGCAATGTCCTGAGGCCTTCTGTGTAGGACTCCGCTTGCGGAAGGAAAGCGCAATGTTCTGAGGATGATTTTTGAAAGAGAAGTTAATGATCTAGCCTTGGCCTTTCGGAGTGACATGAGGTCGATAGTCTCCGAATATCTTATGGAATTCGTATCGAGTCCAAAGGAATAATCGATGATGAGTAAAATAATATTTCCAAGAATCAATCAAATAACAAGACATTAAGATTTGCTATACAAAGCATGGGAATGGAGTGGATTTATTATGGAACGCTCATGTTCATGTTCTAGTTGGGTTCGTGTCAAAGAAAGAAGGAAACGAACACCTTACATCGAAGCTTGCCCTTCACCCGAGCCTATATATCGAGAAATATATCATTAATCATACTTTCATCGCATTTCCATCAACTCATAAGTACTCATAGACATCCTTTCCCCAGTACACTTGAGATTCCTCTTACTCTTGGTTCTCGATTCCGAGTTGGGTTTATATCATACCAGTAAAAGTCAATACTTTCTCTAATATTCTCTAATCACATAACTTCCTTTAATCAATTCATAACCGCACTCTCTCGTACTTCTGTCCTGAAGGTCCTCCTAGATTTCCGTTGCTCTTAAAGTGCTCTTTTCCCATTTGCCACTTCATAGTATCTACTTAGAAATTTGCAAGACATTCCACTATGAGTACAAGCCCACCTTGATCTCGTATATATATATACACTTCTAGGGTGGAACTTTCCCGTACTCGTTAACTTCCTTTTCCATATCAATATCTCTTTGTTATCTCTTACTAACCAATCTAATCTATAAATCGTAATACCGTATTTGATTTCCTAATGTCAACTCTCTTTATGTTTCCAATAGGTCTCAATCCTCCGAAACCTCGGATGAAACTCATTCCACTTTCTTTATTTACTAATCATTTTTTTCCTCCAGGATTCCTCCCTTAAATTAAATTAAGATCATTCTAAAACTTCTCTTTGAAAGCGTCCCATAATTGTTCCTTCAATCATGACTTAACAAACGGCTGATGGTCACATTTTCCCTTTACTCTTTCTCTATAGACCTGCAAATAATTCAATTTGCAAAAATTTCGACAGAGTTTCCTCTATAATTCATACTACCTCATTCCTGCACACAGCCCAGAAAACATATCCAATGCTCCACAGAGCACTCACGGATATCATAATGTCTTGCTCAAGTTCTTATATCAACATCTATCCATATTAATAAAACAGGAAACATACCTTTCGAATGAACAACTTCAATTCTCAGCAATTGCCTCGTAGTGGCATAATCAACTGCTTATCCATGATCAAAATATTTGGGGTTAGAATCAGGGACATCATATCCTACGATTTAGCTCTATGGCACGATCTAGGATAAGAAAGAAAGGTCAATGGTTCCTAAATGCCCTGCAGCCTCTTGTTTATAAGTGTGGCGCGTTTCACACCCATAAACAAGACTCTACTGGACACGACTTTGCAGACAACCCCTAGGACGAACTGCTCTAATACCAATTTGTCACACCCCAATCCTGATAGGGCATGATGGGCACCCGACCCTTACTTAGAGCCGAGCGAACCCGCTAGTTCTCGTAATACTCATAATCTCACAGGACACTTAAGTCATGAAATGAAATGCATAATGGAAGCTTTTCGAAAACATTCTTTTCGTCTTTCTCGAATCAAATAAAATCTGTAATCATGTGAATCTGTAAAGTAATGCATAATGATACATCGGCTTAAATAGCCGCTTACAAGACTGGCATACTGTATACATGACTCTGTCTGCAAAGTCTCTACATAAATCAATATACCATAACATAGATACTCTGACTCGGCAACACTCCGGAAAGAAATGGAGCTCGTCAATCGAGCTGGAACATCTTCTAGCAGTATCCTCTACTCATCCGTATACACCTGCGTGGCATGAAACGCAGCGTCCACAAGAAGGGACGTCAGTACGAATAATGTACTGAGTATGTAAGGCATGAATAACACCATAATATAAATATGAGAGGTAACATGGAGTAAGAGAGATAACATGTACATCTGGATGCCTCATAAGGCAGATGTCATGCATGCTTAGCCTTTTAAAAAAACATTTCTATACATATACATAGTACCATGCCCGGCCATTAAGGCTCGGTGTCATATATATATATATTATCATGCCCGGCCATTAAGGCTCGGTGTTATCATCATTAGCACGCGTCCGGGGCAATATCATAACATGCCCACTGCAGTGGTGTGCACATCTACGTGCCATGCCCGGCCGACTATAGCGCGGTGCGGTGTGAGAAAATACATACATATATATATAAAGCATGCATAAGAGCCCAATCAAAAGCCACAACTATATCGGAGTGACGTAAGGTCGGTAGCCTCCGATTATATTATGGATCAATCATCATCGTTTATCCCACCTTGAAGGAACAAGGGTCATAAGGTGAGATTACCAATAATGAAGGAAATTAAGAAATTTCAAAGTAAACTCAATCACCTCATAATAATATAAAGCTCATGTACATGGAAATCTCTATGAATAAAAATCATCTCATAATAACATGAAATCCGTATGCCTTAAATCCCTCATAATCATCATCATGGTTATCATAAATAAATTATTCATCTTTGCCATCATAAAAACTTTAAGAGTCATGAATCTCTAACATTCTTGGAAATGGAAATTTTTATGGAATTCATGCATAGTTTGGTAGGAAAAAGAATCATGTCTTTAGAATCTCAATAACATCATAAGGATCATGAAATTCATGGACTTCTAGCATTTACGGAACCAATGATATTATGGGTACGACACAAAGGTTTATAACGAAAGGATCATGCCTTTAGAAAGAAAGGGACTAGCCTTAACCTACCTGGAAGATAACTTCTCGACTTCCAACTTACTTCCTGTCTTGCAATTCACTTAATATTATTCGTCGCCTCGTAATCTACATATACAACCATTCATACTATTGTTAGAATCATCATCATACGCTCGTCTTGAGCCCCTTAATTAAAATCCTTTTTGATTCTGTCGAAATTCGGGCAGCATTTCCCCTGTTTATATGCCTAGCCCGAAATCGTAATATCAACAACAACAATACCAACATCATCAATACCATTATCCACGCAAATATATTTCCTAAAACATCCCACACGATGTTTTCTAAATTTCTCAACTAACCAACTGGTGATACGACTATTTAATAACTTTATTTCCGTAAAGAAGCCGAAATTAATACCAATAATAACAACAACAATACCCTCAACATTCTACAAGATAATTATATATATTTTCATCCAAAATTCTCTTCAAACCTCAATCCATAAGCCAACAACAACAACACAACAACTACAACTTTTATTTCTTGCAAATATTCCTTAATCAAGGTTGATAAAGAGAAGATTCAATGATTCATAACTTTTATTTACTAAAGTGGCAAGATCTTCAATATTTACTTGTTCCCAAGCTCCTCCAACACAAAATGAGATGATAATCGCGACCACAAGTTTTCCGGACTTCGATTAGTATTCCGTAGCTTAAAATTCGCTCAAAATCCTCAATTCTATGTGATATAAAAGCCCCTTTTGTGAGCTGAATTTTGTGGAACATTTTGGACCATTTTGATGCTGAAAATGGGGTTTTAACCCCTTTTATAGTGGCTAAGTCGGCATCACTGTGGCAGTACTGTAGCGGTACTGTAGCGGTACTGTAGCAGCCCTATTTCTGTGTTGACAGCTCAGTTTGTAACGTCTATAATTATCTACTCCGATGTCCAACCGACGAGCGGTTTGTTGCATTAGAAACTAAACTCGACGAACTTCATTTTAGGCTTTTGTTTCACCTTAAAACTCCTAATATACTAGAAGATGTGCCCCTCCAAAGTTGACTAAAAATATGCCCAACATTTCTCAAATTTTCGTCGAACTTATTTTCTTCAATTTGCTTGACCTCGAAACCTTCCGAAACTCTCCATACATGATATTTATCATTTATTATACATGATAATGGCCATGTTCTTGTGTTTCAAAATAGTCTTTCCGATTACGACTTACGAGATCGTAATTCATCCTTTACTTCATTGTTACATACTTGCCATGGCTTGTACCTTCCGAAACACCATGGGACGTCTCCGATACTCCATTACTACGGTGATGTATGTGTTATGCTCATGCTCCGAAAGTGCGGGGTGTAACAAAAGGATTACAACCGAGTTATGGCACAGGAATGCAAATATACCCTGATCGAAAAATTCTTGAAGACTCGTCCCAGTATTGAGCGGATAAGGTCATGCTTCGCCGAGAAAATTTCTCTGAAGTGCACTCCGAGAATAGGTATGTATGACTACAGGACTGTTTTCATAGAAGTTTCAAATGAAGAGGACTGTCAAACAATTTGGTTTTATAGATCTATAGAAATAGATGGCATGGTAATGTGGTTGCAAAAGTGGATCCCGGACTTTAAACTAGAGGAGGACTCGCTAATAGTTCCGGTCTGGGTGCTATTGCCGGGACTCCCATTTCACTGCCACCCTTGGAATTACGTGAAAAAAATTCTGAGTCCTGTTGGCACCCCTCTGTCCCTAGACCTTGCAACTGAGAACAGAACGAGACCCAGTATGGCCAAAGTGAGGGTTGAAGTCGACCTCACTAAGCCTAGACTAAATCAGATTTAGGTGGGACAGAAAGACGAGTCTAGTCCTTTAAAAGGTTTCTTCCAGAAACTCGAATACAAGGGAGTGCCAAAGTATTGTAGGCATTGAAAACTGTTGGAACATTCTATCCTACAATGTAGGGCAGTAGAAAAAGAAAAACAGCAAAAACTGAAAGGAAAATCTGAGGATAAGGGGGCTGAAAATGAGCAGTCCAACAATCACAATGAGGGGAAAGACTAACAATGAGAACAAAGACAAAGGCTAGGACAATGAAAAGAGACAAGCTATGTATGACACCCCTATAGTGCAACAGAACAACACAAAGAACAACAACGAGGATAAACAGGAGCAGCATTTGGAGCAAGATGGGGGCAACAACCCGAAAGAAAAAAGCAAGAATGCACAACAACAACAACGGGCTACTGAGCAGGGCAGCAAGATAGAACAACTCCAAATTGGGGTCAAGGAGACCAAGAAGAAAAGGATGAGGCCTAGAATAAAGACGAAAAATCTTGCTGCTAAGAACCTGAAAAACATGTTTTTTTCTAAGGCGGTAAGAAAGAGGCAGATCCCTGGTGATCAATAGCAAGAGCACGAGTTAATAATTACAAAGCATGAGGAAAAGGAAAATAACAGGGAGGTAGAAATGGTGCAGAGTAGCTCAGTCAACAGTCCAGAACAATTGGAGGAACCAGAATCATATGGAAGGATACAAACTTACAATGAGGAAACTATGAAAGAGCTGAGTGGTCAACTAATCATAGACCTAGGCCCTTTAAAACTTAAACAGAAGAACTAGGCTCAAGAAAATGATCTTGAGTTGGATAGCATGGTGGAGGAATCAGTGGAAGAGATTGACAAAAACAAAAAAGAAGAAGTGGTAGCAGCTTTGGTCAGACAACAAGGGGTGATTACAACTTTAAATGACCCTGGATACACAATAGACAAGGAGGTTACTAAAATCATCAAAGGGCAGGGATTATCCCCTAGGGGGATAAAACAGAAAAAACAAAAGAAGAAAGGTGGTCAAGCTGAGATGAATCAGGCGGGACTTCTTGAAAGCAACACCAAAAGGAAAAGCTCAAACCCCAAAAAATCCTAATGATTAGAGCAATCATATGGAATATTAGGGAGATGAGATCAAAAGGGGAATTTGATAGGTTACTTAGACTTGTTAAGCTTCATAAAATAAATTTTATAGCTCTTCAGAAGCCTTTCCTACTTTCCACTCAAATAGAAGAATTCAGAGCAATTATAGGCTTAGATAATGCTATTTCAAATATCAACAGTAGAATATGGTGCTTCTGGGATGATGCTATCAGTTATGACCTTATTTCTCACCACAAACAACAAATGACTTTCAAAGTTAAAATCACTGGAGATACTGATCCTTGCTGGTTGAGTGCAATCTATGCAAGTACTAATGCCAACAGGAGAAGAAAACTCTGGAGGAGCCTAAAGAATGTGCACAATTCTATTAGTGGTCCTTGGGCTGTTTGCGGAGACTTCAATGATATCCTGGATGCTGACAAAAACAAAGGTGGTCGACCACACACTTTAGCTAAAAGTCTAGATTTCATGGACTGCATATAGGAGTGCGACCTAACGGATACTATATTCACTGGCAATAAATTTACATGCAGTAATGGGAGAAGGAGAAGATGGAGGATTAGTAAAAGGCTTGACAGAGTCATTACTAATGATGAATGATTTGACAAGTTTCCACAAACAAGAATAGATCACTTACCCAAAACAGGCTCGGATCACAACATTCTGCTCCTACAAAGCAGCTCTGAAGCTCCTAACATCATCAGATACTTCAGGTATCTGAATTTCTAGTCAGAACAAGAACGCTATGCTGATATAATTAAAGAAGTTTGGGATCAGCAGGTACAGGGAAATCCTATGTGGAGATTACAAAACAAACTCAAGAACTTGGCTAAAGCTCTTAGTAAATGGTCTAGAGAGGGCATTAGTGATGTATTTGCTACTGTTAAAGATAAGGAAGAGAAAGTCAAGAACATGGAAGTTGAGTATGAAGAGAATGAAACTGATGCTAACATGCTAGAAATGCATAAGGCCCAAGCCGAGTATATAAAGTGGCTTAAACCTCAGAACTTTATACTGAGACAAAAAGCTAGATTAAAATGGGTAGAGGAAGGAGATACCAATTCAAAATATTTCTACAGTGTCATTAAGGGCAGGAGAAGAAGAGCACAAATCATGAGAATAAAAAATGCTCAAGGAATATGGTTGGAGAACACTGAAGATATAGCTCAAGAAGCAGTGGCTCATTTCAATAATATTTTTACACAACCTGTGGGCAGCAACAACATGGGGATAATTTATCACCTTGATACAATGGTCACTGACCAGGATAATGAAATGCTTCAGCAAATCCCTTCTGAGGAAGAAATCAAGGAAGCTGTTTTCTCTATGGATCCCAACAGCTCTGCAGGGCTGGATGGGTTCAATGGGCATTTTTTCAACATTCATGGGACACTATAAAGGTTGACATTGTTGAATATGTCAAATCTTTCTTTATAGGGGCCAACTTGACTAAGTAATTTACTCATGCCTGTCTAGTGCTAATCCCTAAATTAAAATCTCCAAAGAATTTCAGTGAGCTCAAACCAATTAGCCTTTGCAACTTTACCAACAAGATCCTGTCTAAAATACTAGCTATAATATTGTCTCCTATGCTCCCAAATATCATCTCTGAGCATCAATCTGGGTTCATAAAGGGCAGGCTTATTACAGAGAATATTCTACTGACTCAAGAAATTATTCAGCTATTAAAAAAGGCTCGGAAGGTGGAAATGTGGTGTTCAAATTGGACATGTCCAAGGCTTATGATAAAGTCTCGTGGGGTTTTTTGGCTTGTGCTCTCACGAAGATGGGATTCAGAGAACAATTCATTAAAATCATTTACAGCCTAGTCTCAAACAACTGGTACTCAATTATTGTAAATGGGATCAGGTATGGTTTCTTCAATGCCACCAGAGGCCTAAAGCAAGGTGATCCCCTCTCACCTTCTATATTCATCCTTACTGCATAGGCTCTTTCCAAAGCTTTAAACAATCTTAACTCAAAGGAGGATTTCACTGGTTTTTTCATGAAAAAAAAATGGTCCACAAGTGAACCATTTATGCTATGCGGATGACCTTATTATTTTTCTCCTCTGTTAAGAAACATTCTATCAAGCTTATAATGAAGATTTTAAAGAAGTATCATGAGGCTTCAGGTCAAGAGATTAACATTGAAAAAAGCTGCTACATTACCCATTCTTCCCTTAATCCCAGAACCACCAAAAGACTCAAGAAATGGATAGGATACAAGCACTCCAACTTCCCTTTCAATTACTTGGGTTGTCCCATTTATACTGGAAGGAAGAGGATCGACATCTTCACTGATTTGACTACCAAAGTCATTAACAAAACTGGAGGATGGAAAACAAATCTCCTGAGTGCAGGGGGCAAGGCTTTAATCATTAAGCATGTCGTTCAATCTCAGACTCTACACTTGTTTGCGGCTCTTGAACCTCCTATCACAACCCTTAAGCAAATTGAGATGTACTTTTGCAACTTCTTTTGGGGTCAAAAGGAAGATAAGAATAAATACCATTGGTCTAATTGGAAAAAGCTCTACTATCCTACTGAAGAAAAAGGATTGGGTTTCAAAAGATTAAAAGATATTTGCAAGACCTTTACAATGAAGAGATGGTGGAGGTTGAGAACCATGGACAATCTTTGGTCCCAGTTCATCAAAGCCAAATATTGCCCTAGAGCCAATATGGTATCAAAGGTCATTAGCCCTAACAATTCAAACATCTGGAGAAGTCTGTTGAAAATTAGACCCCAAGCCGAGCACAACATCCAATGGGAGATCAACAAAGGAAACACCTTATTCTAGTGGGATAATTGGACAACTCAAGGTCTTGTGGCTCCTAGAGTGTGGTTAGAAAGAAAACCAGGAAGCATTACTGTTCAGAACTTTATTAACAACAACTAATGGAACACTGCTTCTCTAAGCAGAATTCTACCAAATGAGATGATCCAGGAAGTCACTAATACTGGGATAGGAGACAACGAGATAGCAGATACTTGCATATGGACACCAAGCACCAATGGTAATTTCTCATGCTCTTCAGCCTAGCAGATCATCAGACAAAAACAGGAAGTTGATCCTTTAGCCAAAATGTTTTGGGCCAAAGGAATTCCCTTCAAAATTTACTTTTTTATGTGGAGATTAATAAGAAAAATTCTGCCTCTTGATGACAGAATAATTAATCTTGGCATCCAAACTGATTCTAATTGCACTTGCTGCAAGGAGCAAATTCCTGAGAAGGTGGATCATGTATTTGCAACGAGTCCTTTTGCAGAGACTCTTTGGAAAAAAAATGGCAAGACCACTAGGCATTCATCAGCAAAGCAATTCTGTCCATGGAGCACTTGACTTCTGGTGGAGAATTCAGCCAAAGAATCAAGTTCACAAGCATATTCTTCTTATCACCCCATGTTACATTCTATGGCAACTATGGAGAGCAAGATGTGACAAAAGGTATAGTAACAAAACAACCACTATAAATAGAATGTCTAACTTAATCTTGTTCAATGTGCATGCTTCTATCTCTAAAAGATTCAACAAAATGGACAACAATTGGGACTGGAAAACAATCTGTCAAAAAGCTGAAAACTACCGGGAAAGAATTACCAGCACAATGGTATATTGGGACAGACCAGAAGGGAACAGTTGGAAGCTAAACACAGATGGAAGTACGATGGAAGGAATCAGAGCATCTGGCATTGGGGGAATTGTTAAAAAGGGAAATGGAAGAATGATCATAGCTTTTGCTAAACACATCGAATTCTCAACTAAAAATTCCTACGAATTGCAAGCTGCAATTCATGGTATCAAATGGTATAAAGAACAGCAGCAGCAGCCTCGTCTTATACTAGAAATGGACACACTAGTGATAGTGAATATGCTCAAAGGACAGGCTACCCCACCTTGGAGACTTAGGAATCCATAGAAGAAGCCCGAAACATCATCCAACAGGAACATATCGAAGTCAAGCACTGCTTCAGGGAAGCAAATGCCGTAGCGAACATCTTGGCTAAAACAGCTGCTATAAACAGTTCTGAAAACAGCGCCTTCATCAGGGAAGACGACTTACCAGAGAATGCTAGAGGACCTATAAGAATGGACTTGCTTCAATTAGCCTCCTTTAGATTCAAAACATGTAAATACTCGGGTTTGTATTTTGATCCACCATGAGTTTTTTTCTGATTTGGGGAAGGCCTCTCTGGCCTTCCCACCCCATATGCAATTTTGGAGTATGCTGTTTGCATCAGGCTGTATAGTAATTGCATATGGGTTTTTTGCTCATTTAGAAGGTTTTTGGCAACACGTCCCCCTTCTTGTATAATCTTTTCGGAATAAACAAGGTAGGGGTCAATGCCAACCCCCCCCCCCTCCCCCCCCCCCCCCCCCCCCCACACACACACAACAACTCAGGCCTACAACTGGTTGGCGGAAAATTGCATTAAATATATATATATATATATATATATATATATATATATATATATATATATATATATATGCACAAATGTCGCTCTTTTTGTGATCTTTTGTGGAGCCAATTGATTCCAAATATTATTATATACTTCATAACACATCTTAATGCCCTCGTACTAGTCTATAGCATTGTTTAGCATATAAAATGATGTATTCTATAGTAAAGTATTAAACTTAATCAAAATTTTCAGAAGTGCTACATAAATGACAATGATAATCAATACAAATGACATAACAAAATTCATGCCTGAAAATAATCAATACATGAAAGATAGAGTGACAAATGTAGTCTTTAATTTTACATATAGTGAATATTACAATCTCTATAATTTTTCTTATTCTTCTCTTCAATTGTTTACCCAAGGGCTTAATATCTTGCTTTTGAGTTAATGAATTTGTATTTGAAACAACCTCTCTCACTACATCATAAGGCATATATAGCTACAAAAGTTTAGCTATGAATTCAATAATCGCACAAAATTTAAATTCCATGGCTATCTGCAAAATTGTAAAATTTCTTAGCCGCGAAATTAAATTGACAAGGCTAATTCCTCTTTTTTGCTATAATTGCTAACAATCGTGGCAATAATTACCTAAATTGCTACAAAATTATTGCTACAATAAAGTTTTGTAGCTGAATCACAAGTTTTTGTCACTCAATAGAAGTTAGTGTAGCAATAGTAACCTTTTAGCCACAATAAATTATTTGAAACTAAATGTTGTAGCTAAATAAATATTTTTGCTTCAAGTTATAAACAAGTGTGACAATAGTTAAATGATATAGCTACAAAGTTTTTGCTATAATAAAATTTTGTAGCTAATCATTAGTTTTTGCCACAAATTGAAATTTATTGTAGCAATAGTAACCTTTTAGCCACAAAAAGTTATTTTAAACAAACTATTGTAGTTAAATAAATATTTTTGCTTCGAATACTAACATCTGTGGCAATAGTCTACTAATAGCTACAATAGTTTGTCATCACGAAATTATATAACCACAGGGTCATTGTTGTGCTAAAGTTTTCGTAGCTAATCCTTATTTTTTACCACGAGTTAAAATTTACTGTAACAATAATAATCTTTTAGCCGTATTTAAATATCTAAAACAAAATCTTGTGCTAAAAATATTTTTTCTTCAAGTTATATTTGAGAATAAAAGTGAAAAATAGTTTGCTTAATAATTACAATTAATTGTCATGACAAAATGAATAACTACAAATTTAAAGTGTCGGCGATAATAAACTATCATAGTTAACCATAAATTTTAAATTAAGGGAGTATATAACAAAATCAACAATATCATAGATGACGAAAAAAGCTGCAAAGGAATTCATATTTTAGAATAAAATTTTAAATAATTACGGTTGATATCCAAGTAATAGTAAAACTAATTATATTATAAGTCTTATTAAATAAATTGTAGTTGTTAGTCCAATTATAATTTTGAAAAGCAATAAATTATATCTAATTGTAACAATAATGGTTTGCCAATTACACTATAATGGTCATGCACTATCTTATTAATTATCATAAATTACATTATACAGTGAATCTAACAAATGAAAATTTAATATGATTTATGTAATGAGTAATCTTGTATTTCTTGTGACTATTATTTGATCGTTTGTAACACTTTTTTAATATTATTCAGATTTATTTACAAAAAAGTAAATAATTCAATATGGTTAATATATGAGTGTATAAAAAAATTAACTAGTATATCATAATTCATATTAAATAAAGTAATGATTGTAAGTTTCAAATACAATTTAGATAACCTCATAGTTATATTTAATTAAATTTGAATCTCTAACTATAAAGCAGACTTAATTATTTGCATGTATTTATCTACATTGATCGGTAATTATATTCATTTCAAATTAGTATAAAAGTCAATCATGCTATGATCTAATGCTATTTCAATAATTATCATAAATATAACTAAACACTTTAAATTAAAAATTTAATAAAATTAAAATCGGGGAGTATATAACAAAATCAGCTATTTCATAGAGGATGAAAAAGGCTATAAAGGAATTCAAATTTTAGAATAATATTTATGTCATATATATAGTTGAATTTTCCATTTACTTAGAGTAAAATCTATAATATTTATCATTATTTTCACTAGGTAATTTTCTTTTCCATATATGATAGTTTCATTATAGAATTTGTATATAAAGAAGTAAAAGAAAGTTGAAAAATATACATATAATAATATGTAAAGGAAACACAAATTAATAATTTAATATGGTTGATATCAAAGTCCATAGGAAAACTAATTGTATTATAATTCTTATTAAATAAGTATTAGATGCAAGTTCCAATAAAAAAATTATAATGTTAAGAAAATTATACAGTCAAATCTTTATATAATTGTCATTCGTTATAACAATATATCACTATAACGACCAGATTTTCTCTGGAATTGATTTTTCATGTTATATTTTACTTCTCTATAACAACATTTTACCTACAACAACAGTGACATTCATTATAATGGTACAATCTTTGTAAAATCATCTCTCTATAATAGTCATACTCAAATATTGCGTAATAATATTTTGTAAGAAATGTATTATGTGTAAAAATAAAATATTTAACTATTCATGATAATCATCATTGATGTCATGCACATAGTAAATTTCAATTATGAATACCTAAAAGGAAAAAAAAAATCTCATAGTAATCTGGTTAGTTTAGTCTTTTAAAATCACTTCAAGCATTAGATTATCACTAAGAGACTGAAATTTAAGAAACAACCTACAATTGTAGAATTCTTACTTCAAACTTGAGATGTTTAAATTTTCAACTAATTTTAAATGCACATGTTTCTTAGATTTTAATTTTTTTTATTGGTATAGTACAACTAGTTATGGATTTATTAGTAATTTATTAGTCTTTTCAATTTTTAATTAATGAAATATGAAAATCAATTGAGATTTTAAATTTAACAAGTATTTTGTTTACGTTTATAACATAAAAAATATAGAAAAATAATTTTTTGTGTGCTTTTGGTTATAACAGCTAAATAAGATCTAAATATCAGATGCCGATATACATACATAACAACACCTCACTATAGCAGCCATGAAATTTCGGACAAACACTGCTATTATAGAGAGGTTTGAATGTATCTAATTAATAACAACTATAATTTTTTACCAATTACATTGTAATGGTCATGTACTATCTTATTAATTTTCATAAATTAAATTATACACTGAATCTAACAAATGAAAATTTGATATTTTATAACACTTTTTTGATATTATTAGGATCTATTTCAAAACAGTAAATAATTTAATATGATTCATTTATGAGTTTATAAGAAAACTAACTAGTATATCATAATTTATATTAAATAATTCTTTTTAAGTTTCAAATACAATTTAGATACACTTGTAATTATATTAAATTAAATTCGAATATCTGACTATAAAGAATTTTAAAGGAATACATATTTTAGAATAATTTATCCCATATAAATAGTTGACTTTTTCCGTTTACTTAAAGTAAAGTATATATTCATCATTATTACTTTGCATTAGGTAATTTTCTTTATTGCCTACTTCCGTTACTTTATAGTAAGAAAGGTAAAGGAAACACAAATTAAAGCCCAATTTCTAAAACCTAAATCCCCCCAGCCGCATACCCTTCCCCACTTTCTCATACCCTTCTTCAACAATTGGTTTCTCTTTTCACTTGATAAAAGCAAATCAATTGAAGCCCTAGATCGCCCAACGGCCACTAATTCGTGAGAATTATGGGTTTAAGTCCCGAAAAGTGAACAATGACAAAGATAAAAAAAAGAAGCAAGAGAGAATCCATCGCTTTTGTATTCAAAGTATGCTCATATCTTTATATTTTAAGATTTTTAAATTTTGGCTCACACCTATTTGACTCAAGTTTTTGAGGTTGTACTTATTCCAAAAAATTTACTAATATCGTGCCTTATTTTTTATTAGTAGTGAGTGAGATTTTGAAGATTTTAAAGTTGTAATAATGCTGGCAGGAGCTATAGTTCGTGATTGCAACAACAAAGCGACTATACAATATTGGGGAGAAGATCTTTTTAACAAGTTTAAAAAGTATACGGGTTTGTATACATTTTTTTTTTGCTTTGCATTTTTTTTTTTTTTTACTCTATTAATTTTTTTGGTAATAGAATTATCTAAGACTTTCTTTTTCGCTTGAATTTCTATGTATACTTAATTGTTTCTGGTTCTTAGTGCTAAAATAATTTATCACTATTAATCGACAGATTTGTGGAATGAGAGCATATAAGTGACAAACTAAGACAAGACGTTGATCAAGCTAACGTGCAGTTGAAGACTGTGGAAGAAGAGAAAGATGAAGACTATGCAGCTTTGGACTCAAACAAGATGGTGTCACAAAAATTGTGTATTATGACTATGTTGAAATAGAAAAATACAATTATTAGTTAACTTTTTTTTTTATCAAGTACAATTATCTGTAACTTGAAAGTGTTTTGGAATAAAAAAAAAATGAACTCGTTTATAAAATTCTTGTTAGTAGCAATGATTGTGGAAAATTCTTTAATTTGTAGTAATAATGGAATTGTTGAGTGTGTTTTAAATTTATAATTGCCCTATAAAATTTCAGTTTCCGTAGCAAATGAAGAAACATTTTAGTTAAAATTTTATATATATTATGGCTAAAGGTATATATTTTTAGCTACAATACAAAAAAAATTGTGGCAAATACTTCAAATCATAGCTATGAATTTCTTGATTCGTAACTAAATATGGGTACTATTACCACGAGACTAGAATGTAAAAATAGCCACAAATTTTGAGTTTGTGTGGAAAATAAATTAAATATTTTGCTACAACACAATACCTTGTGGCTACAATATGAAGATAGCTACAAATTTTGTTTGTCGTGGCAAAAGAATAAAATCACTTGCTATAAGTATATTTTCGTGGCAAAAGTTTTTACCATTACAGCTACAACACAAAAAAAACTGTAGCAATAAGTATTAATCCTTAGCCACGGACCATGTAAAGTTTGTAGCTAACTTTTAGCTACGCTACATTTTGCTACGAATGCTACGGAACAAAAAGTTATGGCTAAAGTGTTTAGCCATGAAAATTTTCATAATTAGCTACAACGTACTTCGTAGCTATAGATACACAATGTTGTAGTATCTACCTCCACGACTCACGAGGTACAGGTAAAGCTTGCATACACTCTACTCTCCCCAAACCCACATGTTGGATTACATTGAGCACATTATTGTTGTTGTCCTATAGCTTGATCTGAATATGAATTTGAAATTGAATTCTCTGTCGTGAACACCTCGCTGGCCTCCACTCACAGTAATTATATCACGAACAAGTAATTTTATTTTGAATGTCTTGTATTTGAGTTGCCTTTGTTCTTGATCTTTGAATATTTGAAAGTTGTGTGAAAATGCTTTGATATAACTTATAGAGAAATGCACGAGCTCCCTCTTATTTTTTGTTGTTACGTCTGGTATTCTGACTTCTGGTGTTCTTAAATGAGAGATATAAACCATTTATATAGTTTGAGCTTAGGTCTGGGATATAGTAGGAAATTACACCCAATGACCTTAAAAAGGAGCTGTTTTAAACTTTAACCCTCATTTGCCCCGTGGACAAACCTTCACGATCAAAAATCAAAAGTTGTTGAATTTACAGTTTTGTCCATGGACCAAGCAGGCCCAAAAATTCAAGACCACCATCTCCAAGATCATCTTGTAAATTAGCTTCAACAAAGGTTAATAGGTCATTGGGCTCCAGCCCATGGACTGGCTCATTTGGTAGAAGCCCAACTTAATAGACTAGCCTAGCCCAAAAAATAAAATTTTATTTAAAATTCATCTTAATTAGATTTAAGTAATCCAATAATATTAACCATAATATTTATTTGGAGTAATATATCTTGATTTTCTTATGGATTTAAATTTAATAAAATTTTGAATGCTTACATATCCTTTGATATTTCTCTAATAGATGTACACTTTAGCTTTATACTGTCAATTGATTAAGGTCAATAATCTTTTGATCTCGGAGATTTTTATACACTAGAAATCAGATAGGCAAGTTCATAACACATGTATAATTGATAAACCTGTAATTCTATTTACTGATAGTCTAGCACCATTAATCACGTTTATTTCAGGATCAAATTTGTATGTCTTTCATTAAATAGTCAAATTTGCTCATGGACTAAGTGTAGTAGCACAATTTTTCTCCGTTAATTATTGGGGCCAGTCATACCTTAACCGTTATACAATTAGAACACATTTGCCCCTGTAATTTGCAAATGATTTATTTTTGCCTTTTTAAAACTAACGGAGACATTAAAAAAACATATGAAGGTCCAAATTTGCCCCTCTAACTTGCAAAATGTTTATTTTTGTCCTCAGTATAATAAACTAGGCTAATATTGCCCTTTTTCACTATTGCGAAATGCACGAAATGTTCAAATTAAGGTTGAAAATGGAGCCCTTAGTGAAAAAGGGCAATATTAGCCCACATTACTAAACATTTCACAAACTAAAGAGCCAAATTATACCTTTTTCATGTTGATTTTTTTTTTTTTTTAATGATTCTATTAGTGAAAAAAAGTAAAAATAAATCATTTTGCAAATTACAAAAGCAAATATATCTCAATTGTAAAACGATGAGGATATGATTGACCCGACTATTAATAGAGGACAAAATTATGCTATTACACATCATCCAAGGACCATTTTTATCCGTTACCCTTCTTTTCTCTTGAGCAGTGACAGAGTCAGAATCTTATTAAGGGGTTAAAAAATACTCCCTCTGTTTCAATTTATGTGAACCTATTTTCTTTTTAGTCTGAATGACCTCTTTTCTAATTTGGAAAGAAATTTACTTTATGAAATGATTCACAGCCGCACAAATATTCAAGACTTATTTTGAACCACAAGTTTCAAAAGTCTTCACTTTTTCTTAAATGTCGTGTCCAGTCAAATGGGTTTACATAATTTAAAACGGAGGGAGTAAAGAAAATAAACACACGAAGAAGTTAAGAAGTTTCAACATATACTTCATGTACATAAAAAACGAAAAAAAAATACACATACAGTGTAATTCTTTATCGAAGGTAATTAAATAAATCCAAAGCCAATCACGTGTGAGATGTCTAAAATAAAGACTGTCTTTGTAGCCCGCCGTCAAGTCGTACACGGCACTAATCAATTTAAATTAATACACACGGCATTCTTTAGCTAAGATCCTTTAGGCTTAGGCGCTTAGCTGTTTTTTTGTCCTTTCCCCACCTTGCTTTTAATTATTTTTGTGATTATGTTTTCTTTTTATTCTTTTTTCTCTTGGTCCAAGTCAACAAAAGTTTATTTGACCAAAACTCAAAATTATCCTTATGTCCAATGAAACGATAGGGAAAGTGAAAAATAAGAAAATTGAAAAGGAGTAAGCTTAATTGGTGATTAAGATGCGCCTTTGAGTCGTAAATACCATTAAATATATAAAATTAAAAATAACGCATCACCGCATTTTACTATTGTCAACTAAATAAATTTAACATAACAGAGATAATAATTTTTTTCTATTTGTTTTTTATTGATCTTATATATACAAGTTACATTTGTTTTGTGCACTATACCATGGTAGAAATATTAGAACATGTGATCTATTTACTACTCCCTCCGACCCAATTCGCTTCTTGAGAATAAATTTGACTAATCTTTGAAGCTGAAATAGAATTAAAATTAACATTTAAATATTTAATAACTTATGTTAAGTATTATAGGTTGTAATTCTTCTCATGTCAATCTGAAAGTATATATTGACCAAATTTCACATAGTTTGAATTTCGAAATGCAAACAATATTATATGATTGAAGCTTATTATTTTTTAGTAGAAGAATGCAAATGCCATCTTTTATTAGTTCTATTATTTGGAAAATAAGATAGAGCTGAAGTCAATCACGTATTAAATGCTAGTCAAAGTTAAGGGAAGATTATCATGGCGTTTAAGAAGATAACTACAAAATGCAAAAGAGAAAAATGTAAAGAAACCTAATCTACGAAACATGAAGCAAAGTATGAGTTTGACTTATAAAAGTATGCATCGACAAAACGTGCAAAGTTGTCAAAAGGAGTCTCCACACATATTCAAAAATCTCATACTCATAAAATAAATTAAAATATAAAGAATTAAAGAATAAAAGAAACACTACTGATCCATGGACGTTAGATGTGATTATGTATGCATGGAAAGAGGAAGCAGAAAAGGACCCCAAACCAACAAGGGCGGAAGAAGTGGTAAATATTTCTTCATTTGTAATCAAATATTCGGTTTCGAGCCTTGCTTGCTATGGAATTGCTTTCGTTAGGGAGGGTCTTTACCCTGAATATAGGGTGAATTTGAATTTAGTCAGACCCAAATACAGATACCGAACATCGATTGAGATAATAAAAAATAAAAAAAGGAAAGGGACCGCAAACAACAAGGGAATAAAGAATATAGAATATGGTTTAGAACTACATTCATTGACCCTACCATCTCTTTTCTGTCTTTCGATGTTATTGGTTCATTGGTAGAAGGATCAGCTTGAAGTTGGATAATGGTCATTTTCACAAGCAAGAGATAACGACTCAATTCAAAAGGTTTTAATCCTCATAATAACAAAGAAATCCCTAACGCTATATGCTAATTAAATTGTCAGTTAGTTGATTCATAGTTATCAATTTATCATTTGGGGATTGCGATATGGAGTTTAGTTTGTGTCGGCAATTATATTTATTAGTATATACCATATTTATTTATTGTTTTGACAGACTGAATTTATTTCAAAATATTTATTATAATTTTTCTAAGTTGACTCTACCACTTCAATTAGCGAAATATTAATCAGGCGAGATGTTCAAAAGAAAAATAAGTTAGCTTAGAAAAATATTTCTATAATAAAGGCTATTAGACACTCTTACATCTCAATTTATATTATATATTTTTCTTTTTAGTTTATCCTAAAAAATGTCATAATTGTTTATGTAGAAACAACTTAATTTTAAACTTTTCATTTTTCCCTTCATAAAATAATTTATATCCGCACAAATATCTGTAACTTGTTTTAGACCACTAATTTTAAAAAATATTTCTTTATTCTTAATTTTTTTATCCAATCAAATACCGTCAAATAAATTAAACTAAAGAGTATCTTTTTGAAGATGGTACAAAAACTCCAAGATACAGAATGGAATTCGTGAATTTCACAAAGTAATTGTTTCAAAATCGAATAAAGAAGAGAAGCTGCATGAATTAATGATCAATTTAAATAGTCTAATTAGGACGACACTGATAAAGACAGCACCGTTTATGGTGTTGCAAAAAATTTCAAATTTGTACCAATTGGGTGAGGCGTGATTAGTGAAGGGGAAAACTTTGGACTTCGAAAAGTTGCTCTTTCAGGGCGGCTAATGATACAAAACAGGATCATATCGAAGAGTAAAGTTACATATTTAGTCGGTCAACTACAAATAATTATATTCGCTATTTAACTATATTTAGTCGGTCAACTATATATATATCAATATATTTTTTCAATAGAATTAAGGATAGCAATATTATGTGGTTTTTTACTAATATTTTATTTTACCCTCTCTAGTACTACTCCTAAAAAGTTTATATAATTTTTACATAATTTCATTTTTTTTCTTACTAATTATTATTCCATTTTCTACAAATAGTCTCAATACTGTTTGTAGGTGTCCTGCTCTGATACCAGGACACCTACAAACAATATTTAGACTATTTGTAGAAAATAGAATAATAATTAGTAAGAAAAAAATGAAATTATGTAAAAATTATATAAACTTTTTAGGAGTAGTACTAGGAGACATTCTTTTCTTGGTTTTCTGCTCTTTCACGAACACTGATATTTATAGGAGTCTGGCGGACTTCAACTGCGGACTGGAGCTGTCTTTAATCCAAATGACATTACTAACCATTCGAAATGTCCTTCAGGACAGGTGAATGCAGTCAAAGTGCTACAGAAAACAAAGAAAGACATTTCAAGAAAGATGAAAGGAAAAAAGCATTGAAAAAAACATTTGAAGAAAGACTTTAGTGGCTTCATTCAGTGAAAAAAGAAAAGAAGACAATGACATTAAAGAAGAGACAATGACATTTGAAGACATTTTGGCATCATTTCTCGGAAAGATAAAAGAAGATGAGACAATGACATTAAAGAAAGAAGACTTTTTGTAGACTTTTGGTGGAAAGTTGAGAAGGACAATTCAAAAAAAGAAGACCAGACTTTATTAAAGTAGCTTTAATAAAGTAGTAGCTTCATAAAGTAATGGGACAGCTCAGCAAACGGACAAAATTATAAAGTATCTTTTGAAAAGTTTCACGTGACGATGGGCCCCAAGAGCAACCCGACTGAACTCAAAAGGTTCTTCACAAATTTGAAGTCCGCAGTTGAAGTCCGCCAGACTCCTATAAATATCAGTGTTCGTGAAAGAGCAGAAAACCAAGAAAAGCAATCAAGAAAAAAGTCAGCGAGAAAAGAAAACGTCTGACACTTCTCTCAAAACCACTCCATATTCCTCTTTGATACCAAAGTTTTTTCAATAGAATTAAGGATAGCAATATTATGTGGTTTTTTACTAATATTTTAAACAATCCTACTCGGTACTCCCTCACCCCTTGATTCCTCTTATCATGTAGGTGTATTTCTTATTTTCTGCCTATTCTCCCAATTTTTATAATTTTCGTTTTTTTTTAATAAATCTGTTTAGTTATGAATCTTATTACACTGTTCATCTCTTTCTCTTAATCTCAGTTCTTAATATCCGTCTTCTTTAACCACACCCCGGTTACCATGACCAACATCGACTTAGAAGCAATGGATAATTTAGCAAATATAGCAGAAGACTGTAACCATGAGTTCGAACGAAATAAATGATTGGATAGTAATGCATGTTTCTTTTGTAAATGGTATCCTAGTAGAAACAAAAGAGCTAAATGTAAAAATTGTTATATAGAAGGATGTACAATGTGTATAGAAAAAGAATTTAAAACAAAAATAAATAAAGAGGCAACCCATAAAAATATGAAGACCCGACTATTAATCTAAGAATGATAACATTAGAAACAAGAATAAATGAATTAGAAACTAGATTATGTAACCTAGAAAAAGGAAAACAAAAAGAAGTAGATAAGCCAGCGAGAAAAGAAAACATCTGACACTTCTCTCAAAACCACTCCATATTCCTTTTCCCTTTCATAATGCCCAACTCCTTTTCCCAGTAAAATCTTTTGTAATATAACTTCCCTGTAAAATAGTCTTAAGCTTTCCAGTAATTTTCTATTAGTGTGAAGTAGTTTTCGGGTTTCCCGAAAGGGAAACCTCTCTCCATCTTCAAGTCATGTAAGTTTTATCTATGTTTTCTGTACTAATCTCCCTGCTATGTAAATTATTTTATGTTTAATTAAAATATTATGTTGATAATGTTTGAGTAATTACTTACTTCTTGTTATGAATCTATTACTCTTAGTATATGGTTATTCTCTTAATTTCTTAATATACTCGATGGATTAACCTGTAAATTCCTAGTTGTTTGAAAGGCCGTTTTAATGTCCAAATGATAAGGAACGATGTTGGTTATGGTAACCGGGGTGTGGTTAAAGAAGACGGATATTAAGAACCGAGATTAAGAGAAAGAGATGAACAGTGTAATAAGATTCATAACTAAACAGATTTATTAAAAAAAAAATTATAAAAATTGGAAGAATAGGTAGAAAATAAGAAATACACTTACATGATAAGAGGAATCAAGGGGTGAGGGAGTACCGAGTAGGATTGTTTAAAAAATTACATAATATTGCTATCCTTAATTCTATTGAAAAAATATATTGAAAAAACTTTAGTATCAGAGCAAGAAGATTTTTGGACCTAAACCTATATTTTAGACAAAATTATATGAGACAACATAGTTTTACTCAATATATAAGTTATAATTATCGTATGATATATTTCACCCAAAAAAGACTTGCAAATCTTAGACAAACAAGAAAGTTTTTAACTGAATACAGTAGATACATAGACATAGTCCATCGCCGAGACTTACATAATAATATAACAATACTAAGTTTAAGAAATAATCTTAATTGGGATATATTTTTCATTAACGACGAGATAGTTAGAGCTGAAGATCTTATTAGACATCTAGAGCAAAAAATAAAATTTATCCCCTTAGGGTAATGCAAGATAATTATTTAGTCGTAAAACAAGAGCTAGAAAAACTATATCAGGAATATATCAGACTAAGTAATACTAAAGAAAACCAGTTAAGACTACAAGAATTAATAGATATAACATCAGGATTAGAATATAAGTTACTAGGATATATAAAATCTAGAAAGACCTCAAAGAACCAAAAGCGATTTAGACCATATTAATTGTATGAGAACACTACCCTTTGTTAGACAAATAGCTATTAATCATTGGTATTTATATAGAGATATAAAGAAAAGACGAGAATACCGACAAGTAGAAAAAGCTTTAAGTGCATATTTAGAAATAATAAATTCAGAAACATTGTCATCACTAATAAACAATAGACTCTTACAAAGTCAGATTAACGAATAAACAATCTCTGCTATAACGTGAGAATTACACGGTATAAGAGAAGTTATAGAAAGACTTACAACTAGTATAGAATATCAGAAGAAAGTTTGTAAAATAAAAATTCCGTTAGGATAATAAATAAAGCTAGAAAAATAGACACATTAAAAAATCTAGAATACTTAGACTTAAGAATATACCCAGAAAGGAAATATAGAGTATTAACAGACCATAGTATTATAAAGTGTAATTTTAGTAACAGAGATCATATATTACACAGTGAAGACAAACAGTTGAATACATTAGTAGATTTAGTCATAAATTTCAGTGAAAAAATACAAGAAAATAATAAAGATATCACTAGAATATTAGAGGTGGTAGCAGCATCTCAGACTAAGCAAAAGAAAACCTTTGATAAATTAGAACAAAATCTAGATTACTTAAAAACACAAGAATTAGAATTAGAAAAGAAAATGCAGATTCTAGTCAATAAATTTAATTTAGAAAAATTGCCTACAAAGACGGAAATAGAAAAGTTAGTTAAAGTTATTACAGAAAAACCAAAAGAAATAGAACTAAAAACAACCCACATAGTCTCTAAAATAACGCAACAAGTAGAAGTTTTAATTAGTGATATTAAAGAATTAAAAAAGACAGTAGAAGAACTAAAAGAAATCACCCTTTCATGAGTAGACCAACCTTAGCTCAAGAAGAAGCCTTAAAAATAATAGAAAAGTATATACCTTTACCAGCAGACTATAAAGATTATATACCTAACGCTAAATCGGATCCAATAACTTTGCAACAAAATATTACTATAATCTCATTAATATTAGAAATAATAAATAAAATAGAAATAATAATACCACGGTTAGAAATAATAAGTGAGCGCGTTCGGTTATTAAGTGAACAACAAAGCGAGAAAAATAAAGAGACGTTTAAAAATAAAGAAGTTGAAGAATTAATAGATCAATTAAAAAAGGTAGAAATAACACCTCAAAAAGAAAAAGTTTAAGTAATTAGGAAACTACAAAAATGGACTTTCTTTCAACTAGACCAAGAAACGAAGGAGGATCAGAAAGGCAAGAAAGACAAAGAGTAAATTTTTCAGATAGTAGAATAGGTAATAATTTCTTATCAAGAATTTTAAGTAGAAGAAGACCGGAAGAAAATAATCAACAACTAAGTGAAGTAATAGATGTAGATAGAGATTTTTGTCTGGGTTTTGTCTGAGAGTTGGAGAAATATAGTAGTTTGGACCCAATACTCCTCTAGCATAGTCTAACGCTTCAGTGAAATCATTAAATCCTTTAAAAAGAGGTTTTCTTATGTCTTTAATAGAGTCTAGAACTTCTATCCAAGTTTGAAAAACACCATTAGTTTTACCGTGAATTACAACATAAAATTTAAAATTTTTGTCTAAATTTTGGTCTGTAAAATACTGACAAAGAGAATTTATAGTAGCTACAAAATGTTTAGGGTCTTTTCTATTATGCGAAATCCATAAATTA
Source organism: Lycium barbarum (assembly GCF_019175385.1). Taxonomy (NCBI): domain Eukaryota; kingdom Viridiplantae; phylum Streptophyta; class Magnoliopsida; order Solanales; family Solanaceae; genus Lycium; species Lycium barbarum. Next base: position 93,934,563 of record NC_083346.1, read on the forward strand.
TCCACTAAGCATCTTTGTTGTCTGTCTATTACGTATTCTGGTAATACTTTAAAAGTCCAATTAGATGGCTGGAAAGCTACTAAGTTATTGGCTCCGAATTGTATTCTTTCCATAGTATTTCTCTCTAATAAAGATGTAGGTCTAAAATGAAGGTTACCTAATACTGTCTGTCTGTATGTGTCTTGGGTTGAGGCTATGCCTTTCCCCTTGTCTGCTGTCTGAGAACTGGAAGATCTCATGCTGTCCAAATAAAGAATTAGTTAGCAGTAATCTTTAGTCTACTTAATTGGTCTGCTAAATTATTATTTTTTCCTTTTATATGTTCAAATTTTAAATTATAAATTGAAATGGTATCTAAAAAATTTAGCCATCGTCTTCTACTGCTATTTTTATCATTTCTCTTTTGATAGAATTTAACTATGGCTTCGCAGTCTGTTCTAACTAGTATTATTTCTGGTTTATTTAGAATATATAGTCTAAAACTATTTAATCCATATATTACAGCTAAAATTTCCGCATCTATACTACTCATATTTCCTTTTTCTTTATACTTACCACTTTGATAAGCACATATCTTTTCTTCATTCTTATTACTATATTTATTAGGTTTTGCTTTTAGTACTGCTCCCCATCCTTCAAAACTACTGTATGTTTCTATAATTAAATAGTCTGTTTCTAGAGGTATGTTTAAATCGGAAATGTTTTTTTTTCCTTTTTTTTTGTACTAATTTAATGTCTTCAGTATTAAAGTGTTTTTGACCATTTGATCCAGTCTTTGAATACAATGGTCCTGCTATTTTTCCTAAATCTTTTATAAAGTTTCTAGCATAATTGACTATTCCTAAAAAATTTTGTAATTCCTTAATATTATCTAACTTATCTGGCATTTCTAAAGTTTTTTTTGGCTATATGAGGTTGTAATTTTATTTTACCCTCTCCTAGTACTACTCCTAAAAAGTTTATATAATTTTTACATAATTTCATTTTTTTTCTTACTAATTATTATTCCATTTTCTACAAATAGTCTAAATATTGTTTGTAGGTGTCCTAAATTTTCTTTGATATCTCTACTAAACACTAGTATATCATCTACATATACTAATACAAACCTTTTGTATTCTCCAAATATACTATCCATTTTTCTTTGGAAAATTGGCGGAGCTGTCTTTAATCCAAATGACATTACTAACCATTCGAAATGTCCTTCAGGACAGGTGAATGCAGTCCATTCTATACTTTCTTCATGCATTCGTACCTGCTAATATCCTGATTTACAATCAAATTTGCTAAACCTTTTCTTTCCTTGTATTCTATTTATTAATTCTGTTTTGTCTGGTAACTTATATCCATCTGTCCTAGTATTATCATTAAGTCTTTTATAGTTTATTACCATTCTCGCTTTTCCTCTTACTATTGCACATAAATGTTGCAGATCTATATTTAGAAGTAGATCTCCGTATTACTCCTAAGTCCAATAGTTCTTTTATTTGTACTTTAAAATCTTCTACATCTTGATTTGTTGCTTCAATCGAAGCTGTTTTAATTATATAGTCTGGATTTATTATATCTAATTTACATACAATCCTATTATTTTTCCAATGTTTTAATGTTTTTTCTCCTATAATTTCTATTTCATCTAGTATTTTTATTATATTATCTAGGTCTTTTTGATTTTTTATTATTCCTATTCTTTCTATTCCTGTTTTAAAATTATATAACTCTGTCTCTATGTCTATTAAAGTATGATTTTTTTCTAACGAATCCTCTTCTCCTAGAATTTCTTCTTCTTCTAGAGTTAAATTTTTTATTTCTGGCTTGTCTTTACAACATGTATTATTTTCTTGACATTCTTTACAACAACTATCTTTTTTCTTTTGCAGGTCTGTGGTAGGTATCTTTTTATGACGGATCCTAGTTTCAGTCTGAAGAACTTGTACTGGTGTATGAGTAATATTTTTTAAGAAAATTACTCCATCTTTTGTAAACATACAGCTGCCATTATTATGTAACATAAAGTCTAATCCTATGACAAAGTCTACATTTATATTAAGGGCTCTTACCCATATCTTATCCATTTTATAGCTTAGTTTGTAAAATTCTGAACATGTATTTATAAAGCTAATGTAGGCCTTATGAACATAATGTCTATATATGTTATGTGTTCCATCCATTTGCATAGCTGCCACTGGTTTTTCTAGAATTTTTATTAAATTAGGTGGAACTATTCTCTTGTTTATTATGCACTTTGTGCACCCTGAATCTACTAATGCTAATGTTTCTATCTCATAGTCATCTATTTTAATTCTTGCAAGTATTTTTATTGTTCCTAATTTTTTATATTCATTACATACTAATGCTTCATGATCTTCTATACTCATTAGTTTTGCTTGAGAATCTTCTGGTATTATTCTTAATGGTTTCATTATTGGTTGTATATTTGATAATCTTATTTCTTCGTCTTCACTATCTACTTCTTTTTGTTTTCTTTTTTCTAGGTTACATAATCTAGTTTCTAATTCATTTATTCTTGCTTCTAATGTTATTATTCTTAGATTAATAGTCGGGTCTTCAATTTTTTTATGGGTTGCCTCTTTATTTATTTTTGTTTTAAATTCTTTTTCTATTAACATTGTACATCCTTCTATATAACAATTTTTACATATAGCTCTTTTCTCTCTACCAGGATACCATTTACAAAAGAAACATGCATTACTATCCAATCCTTTATTTCGTTCGAACTCATGGTTACAGTCTTCTGCTATATTTGCTAAATTATCCATTGTTTCTAAGTCTAGATTTTCTAGTCCTATTTCATTAATTAATTCGTCTGCTTCTGAGTCTGATGAGTCTGTTTTGATTTTTTCTTCAGTGTCTACACTTACTATAGAATATATACTCTCTGTGTCTGACATATATTCGTCTACATTTATTAATGTTTCTTGAAAATCTTCAATTAGCTAAGAATTTCTTGTCTTATTATTTATTCTTTTTGGACATGTATTTGCTAAGTGCTCTACACTTCCACAAGTGAAGCATTCTAATTTATTTTTATAATTCCTTTTTGTTCGATATTTTCTTACATGCCTATTTCTGTCTAAATAAGGGTTTCTAGCTGTTGATTTTCTAAGATAATATTTCTTTCTATTATATTGAAGATAATTTCTATTATAATGTGTTCTGTATTTTTTATGCTTTTTCTTTTTGTAATTGTCTTTATCATAGCTTTGTGTAGTGTAAACTATGCTTTTACAAAAGTTCATTTCATTTTGTTTTAACTATTTTTGTATCTGTATATGCGTACATTTTTCTTGTAGTATATCCATCATATGTTGTATTCTAGTCCTATAGACCATTTTAAATTAGGATTCTGCACTACTCCGTCTCTCTTATTCCATCTATCTTCTATTTCTCTTCCTAAGGCTCCTGGTAGTTTATTAAATAATTTTTTACCTAATTCTTGATCAAATGCATTTCCACTAATAGTACAGTAGTAAAAATAATCGTTGAGAAATTTCTTAATATGAAACCAACTAGTTATGCTTAGTTGTTCTAATTTTATTACCGCATTTCTTTGTAGTACTAATAATCCACTATTTGGATCTTCCCCTATAATTAAAGTATGTATTTTATTAGTAAAATTATATGGATTTGCTCCCATGGATACTAAGTGTTGAAATTCCATTGGAAAATTTTCTTTATAAGCTTCCCATAAACCTTTGGCTGATAAGTTTCTAAATATTTATACATTGTTTCTGCGTTTGTATCACTATATGTTTTTATATAGTCTGCTACTATTATTCCTTTCCAAAGATCTATTACTGAATTCCATCTTTGCGGATCATGTGCTGCTATATTTAATATTTTACCTTTATTACCTCCTTCTTGAAGAATAATGGGTTTCTCTATGGGCATTCTTTTCCCTGATGGTTTGACATTGTCTAAGGGTTCTCCCGCTGTTCTAAAAACTCTTCTTCTAGGCACATTTCCTGTGCTAGTATCTACAGTATATTGTTCTCCAGTTGTTCTTTGAAATGGACTAGAGGTAGATGCACTAGATTCCATTAATTCTTTTTGACTTATTATAGAGTCTATCTCTATTTCGTCATCACTATATTGCATATCTTCTAATATTTTATCAAATTCGTCTGATTTCCTTTGGTATATATGTTCTACTCTATATCCCCAATTATCAGTTCGGGCTTCACATAATTTAAAGTGACTTATAGTTTCTTCTATTGTTAACTCCCCTAACTTACATTCTTTACATCTAAAAAGCATATTTTTGTTTTCTTTTTGAAGTCTTTTTGCTTCTTCTATAGCTATGTCTACCGCAAACTCGTCTTGTATTAGTTCTATATTCATAAAAGTTGTTTCTGTAATTTCATTTTCGTCTAAAGTACTTTCTTCTTCTAGGTCTTTTTGTGGCGTATAATTATAATTAGTAAAACGTACAGATGTTTCTCCCTTAGAATTAGTATACATGAGGTGAGATTCTGGCTGTAAAATCTTTTTTCTATTGAAATCTTCTAGATTCCATTCCATCCCTGCATATTCTTCAGGATTTATTTTTATAGGCTTTATTAGTCTTATTCCTCTATTTTCCATTACTTCTACCACATCTTCTACCTTAATTTTAAATTTTGTATTACTATTATTAGTCATTTTTCCTAGAAATCCTATGCATATTAATAAATTATTACCGCCACACATCTCTTCATATCCCTTGGTCTGTATTCCTATTTTTATGTGCTTTCCAAATTCTGCTAAATTCATTATAAAATCTGGGCTAATATAAAAGATTCCTCCATTATTTGTCATGTCTACCTCCGTTAGTCCTATTATTGATTTTTTCATGTCGGACCATCTATCGTCATAAATCACTATTAAAACTTTAGTTCCTAAGTTCTTTCTAGTTAATCCTTTTAATCCTATTACTATTAATCCCATATGCATTAAACTTCTTCCAGTATTTTTTATTTGTTTTACAGCTGCTGGGTCTATTAAACTTATGGTAGTAATTTTAGTTCCTATGGCTGATATTTGTTCTTCTCTATAATGTCTATATAATTGGGCTGTACTTGAAAAACTGTCCTATATTGTATAAAGTTTTTGGATTTAATAATTTTAACTGGTTCTGTGGAAAATTTGTATATCTCTATCTACATCTATTACTTCACTTAGTTGTTGATTATTTTCTTCCGGTCTTCTTCTACTTAAAATTCTTGATAAGAAATTATTACCTATTCTACTATCAGAAAAATTTACTCTTTGTCTTTCTTGCCTTTCTGATCCTCCTTCGTTTCTTGGTCTAGTTGAAAGAAAATCCATTTTTGTGGTTTCCTAATTACTTTAACTTTTTCTTTTTGACGTGTTATTTCTACCTTTTTTAATTGGTCTATTAATTCTTCAACTTCTTTATTTTTAAACGTCTCTTTATTTTTCTCGCTTTGTTGTTCACTTAATAACCGAACGCGCTCACTTATTATTTCTAACCGTGGTATTATTATTTCTATTTTCTTTATTATTTCTAATATTAATGAGATTATAGAAATATTTTGTTGCAGATTTATTTGATCCGATTTAGCGTTAGGTATATAATCTTTATAGTCTGCTGGTAAAGGTATAGACTTTTCTATTATTTTTAAGGCTTCTTCTTGAGCTAAGGTTGGTCTACTCATGAAAGAGTGATTTCTTTTAGTTCTTCTACTGTCTTTTTTAATTCTTTAATATCACTAATTAAAACTTCTACTTGTTGCGTTATTTTAGAGACTACGTGGGTTGTTTTTAGTTCTATTTCTTTTGGTTTTTCTGCTTCTGAGTCTATATAATTGGGCTGTACTTGAAAACTGTCCTATATTATATAAAGTTTTTGTGGCGTATAATTATAATTAGAATTATATATATGTATATATATATATATATATAAAATATACTTGAATATATAAAATAGGCATAATACATTTATAGACACTAAATTTAGCCTATACTGGTAACTAAACACTCTAATTTTGAAATTCATATCTAGACACTTCAACTCGTACCTAATGTGTCAACTGAACATGTTAATTTACAAAATGATCATTTAGACACCGCCATTTATGTGTCACGTCATGCAACGTCAGCGTCGGGTGTCCACTAGATACAATGGGACGAGTTGAGGTATCCAGATGCATTCTCAAAATCGGAGTGTTTAGTTACAGTTGAGACCAAATTAAGATGTCTAATTATGTATTATGCCTATATAATATATGTGTATATATATATACATAAAAAAATATTTATTAATTATTATTTTAGTAGACCGAAATACAGTATAAAAGTTCCATAATATAATTATCGGAGATTGGGAGATCTCCCATATTTATTAATTATTATTTTATGACTGACCAAATTCTTGGAGTCTTTTCTTAATTGAAAATTAGTGTGAATCTTAAGAAGAAAAACAAAAACAAAAAAAGGAGCCACCAAAAAGACATCAGTAGGCGGGGATGATGATTATTCCACAAAGCGGCACCTATTAGCATTTTAAAAGTATAAATAATTATTGGAGAATATATCAACAGTTTAAAGAAAAGGAAATATTTTTGACCCCCCCCCCCCCCCCCGCCCCACCCCCCCAAAAAAAAGGAAAAATTACTCTCTGTATCTCTATTTTGGAAAATGTTTATGCCATATAGCTCATATTTTGTGTATAAACACCCGATTTAACTCATATTTGTATATAGACACCTTTTGTACACTATTATACGCGTTATACAAGGTTGATACATTATGTATAATATTTTTTTTTCTCATTATAATGTTGTATAATATTGTATATTGGGCTACGTGACGTAAATATTTTCAAAAGCTATATATTTTTGAAATTTTTCCAAAAACACAAAAACCACACGCACACTCGTGATCGAGAGAGGGCAAAAAAAATTGTTTGCCAAAAAAAGAAAAAGAAAAAAGCTCTCTCTCTTTCTCTCTCTCCTCAGCATGATTTGTCATCTCAGTAAATTTTGTTTCCGCCCCAATTTTTATCCGAATCTAGCTTTAAATAACTGAATTAAAGACCACTTGTTTGAACTTGATGAAAAATTTAAATTTGTTCATATTTTAATTAAAATGTTAAGTGTATTTCATTTGTTATTCTTTGCTACTCATTTATCCAGTATTTAGATTTACGCACACAAGAAGTGAAATTTGTGTATCATCTTTCAAAGTAAACAAATGGACCTAAGTGAAGTTCCACTCTTATCTCTGCAAAATTCACATTGAGTAATTTTTCCAAGTATTGTAAAAAAAAAACAAAAAAAAAAAAAAAAAAAAAAAAAAAAAAAACAAAAACAAAAAAAAGAGGAAAAGTAATGTTTTCCATGTAGAATTAGTTCAAGGAATGACGGTGATTGTTTTATTTTCTAATTGTATTTTGTAACGTATAATGAGGTCTTCTGTTACTATGATAATTGACATAGACTTTCACGTGTTATATATTTTGTGATAAAGAAGAAAATAATTTTGCTAATGGTAAAGAAACTGGCATGCATGATCCAATTTTGAATCGACGATATAATGTCCCAACAAGAATGTCCCAACAAGTCTAACATATAATTATACTGCCTCGCTGTCAATTTGGTTGTCTGATTTGACTTGTCATAGAGTTTAAGAAAGTAAAGATGAAAGACTTTTAGATCTTGTACTCTTAAATTAAAAATATGTCGAATGTGTCAAAAATGTTTTTTAATCTTGTGATCTTAAACATATCATGTGAAAAGTTGGAATTAAAGAGTTGTCAAAAACTAAAAGAGGATACTCTTTCTTAAATGGGCTAAAAAGGAAGTGATGTAGATCAAAGAGACACTACTTCAAGGAGGCCTTTCAAAGACCGTTAAGCTAAGGACCTTCAAGCATTGCAAGTTTTATGGATGAAAATGGAATCTTTGGAAGGCTCCAACATGCAAGACTTGAAGATATTTAACATCTTAAGTGTTTAACCATTTTAATTGGCTTGTAATTTTAATGAAGGAAAATTAGTTTAAATGGTAGAATATTAGGTTTCATAACTAGTTTTTGACATATGATGAATTGTACCTTTTGTGAGAGCTTGAAAATCCTTGGTTAAATTTCAACATTTTGTCCTAGAATTTACAAGTAAGGTGCCTACCTTCTTCAGGATTCTAATAGATTAGGTGCTCTCAGTTCCCAATTAAGTGATGTTTTGTTTAGTTTCACTATTACATCTTTTATTTGTTTGAAGTTAATTGTCATGTCTATCTCTCTTTAAATTTTTATCTTGTTTTAGCTTCTTGTTTCACATCAAAAAGTGACACATACAAATTGAAACATGGAGAGTAATAGTTTTGCAAGCGCAATAACTTCTTGTTAAGTTGGAGCAGCCAATGGCACATCGCACAATACTACCAACATCTTTCATTGATCAAAACCAAAATCCCACATTAGGAAACAAACCAACATCCACTTACTTCATACTAAAACTCTAGTGAATAATTGAGCGTTTAGATTATGGAATAGCAATACTTAAATACAAGGAAACATAATAAATGGCAACCACGGATAATGTGGCGCTTGACTCTAGTATCACTACAAGAGAAATTCAGCCTCTAAAAGTCAAGTACGATCAGGAAAAAGTCAATCGTCATTGATCACTAAAATTGCTGATGTTAAAAGTACATAACCGAATTCTTTTTGCAACAAGCAATCTTTATAAGACGTGCTTTGATTATCTAAAGGTATATGCATAAGTTCCTTTCCAAACAATTACACAATATTTAATCACATACTTTCGAAAATAATGTATAAACTAAATAGTAAGTCAATAAATCATATATTTTGGGAGGTCACGACTGTCAGAAACGGTATGCATGACATATTGGGAAAGCTTGAAATCCTACCCATTGGTCTGATACCATCCTTATCATTATTGGATCATATATATGCAATACTGGTTTATAAAGCCCCATAGATTTGGATACTTTTCGCGCTAATTAATATCTTAACGCAAAGTTTAAAATGACAGAGATGTATCCGGGCATTTTGATTCGCATGCCCATCGCACGAAGGTCTGACCTGACTAAAAATGCAATGAGCATGAGTCGGATGAAGAGTTTTAGAGTTTTCAAATAAGGCCATGTGATACTCATGCGCCATATAAGTACTAAATGAAGCCCAGACTATATAAATATAAAGTTGATATTAGGGAGGGAGGATTTTTTTTTTTTTTTTGGCCAAATGAAAATTTTATTTATCCAAGTGAACATTAATACATAGCCAGCTCATTTTGGACTCTAGAGCCAGTCTCTCCAACCTTCCTATACTAGGCTACTATAAAATTTGAAATAAAACCACCTATACAGGATAACTATTCAGACTCTATATTTTATCCCATTTACAAAAAAATTGTCCCCTAATGTGTAGTTGTAGGATGATGTCTCTGATCAGCAGCACATTAGCCTTGCTCTTGGACTTGAATCTCCTAGTATTTCTCTTTATCCATATCTGATAGACAGCAGCTACAAAGATGAAGCTCAAAATGTTTGCTCTTGGTCTTTTGTTGGTCACTTGGTTAGCAGTCCAGACAACCTCGTCTGTCCATGTCCCAAACTGTCTTGCTACACCCAACCAGTTGAGAAGAGTGTTCCATATGTATCTAGTATACCTGCATTCAAAAAACAAGTGGTCTAGAGTTTCCACTGCTTGAGAAGAACATAGTGCACATCCCTGAGAAACTTGAATGCCCATTTTGCTAATCTGTCAACAGTGGCAAGTATGTTTTGTACTACAGGCCACACAATGAACTGATGTCTTGGTAGAGCTCATGTGGTCATTACAAAATTTCTCCATGGCACCCTGGGTTGCGACGAATGAAGGCTAGGTAAGTCTGCTTGATACTGAATACACCACCTCTGGCAAACTGCTCCAGATGGTTTATAGGATCTGCATTGGGAAACCAAGTTCTAGCAACAAAAATTTTCCTCACAAGCCAATAAGGTTGCTTAGGGGTGTCCATAGTACTTAAGTCTCTGTCCCTGATGTAGAAGCTGTGAATCCATCGAACCCATAGAGTATCCTTCTTATGTGATAGAGCCCAGAGAAGTTTACATATTGCAGCTTTATTCCACTTTTCAAATTCAATTATATTCAGCCCTCCTGCTGATCTTGGTAGACATAAAGAATCCCAGGATACCAGAGCATTTTTGGAACTTTCATGACTGCCTGTCCATAAAAACACTCTGCATACAGTGGTCACCATTGCAATCACTTTCTTTGGGAGTAAGAACACCTGACCCTAATAAGTCTACATCTCAAAAAGCACACTCTTGATCAGTTGTAGCCTGCCACTATATGTTAATAACTTTGATGACCAACGTCTGATCCTGGCTGCTATTTTCTCCACCAATGGAAAGCACTGTTGTATACTTTTCTTCCTAGAAGACAATGGCACACCAAGATATCTGAATGGAATTCCCCCCAGAGTAAATTGCATCTCATGTAATATCTGATTCTTAAACTCATCTGTGACCCTGCTATATATAAAGAGCTTTTATCCAGGTTTGCTTGGAGGCCTGCCACTACTGAAAAGTGTTCAAATGCCTCTAGCATTAGTTTTATAGACCCCCTATCTACTCTACAACACATAATCAAATCATCTGCAAAACAAATGTGGACCAGCTGCATTCTAGAACATTTAGGATGGTAGTTAAAATTGGGGTCATGTCTCAGTTGCTTAAGAGATCTATTCAAATATTCCCACCAAAACAAATAGATAGGGTGACATACCCCTTTTTTGCTTGGAATACTTCAGTCAGATTCCTACTTAATATGACTGAGTAACTAACAGTTGTAATACAAGTCATGATCAGCTCAACTATCTTGCCAGGGAACCCAAACTCTAGCAACACCATTCTTAGGAAGCCCCATTCTACTGAGTCATAGGCTTTCCTGATGTCTATTTTTATAAAGCATCTTGGTGATACATGTTTCTGATTATACCCCTTGACTAGTTCATGTGCAATTACAACATTATCTAGGAGGCTTCTTCCTTCTATAAAAGCTGATTGAGAGGGCCCTACAATCTAATCTACTATTGTCTTTAATTTAACAGTAAGAATTTTACCAATCAACTTATACAGTGTAGAACAGAATGCTATAGGCCTGAATTCGTTGACATAGTTGGGATTTGTTACTTTTGGCACTAGAGTGACTGTAGTACAATTAAGGCTCTTCAACAGCTTCCCCATTCTCAAAATACAGCATTATAGCTTCGGTTACCTCATTTCCTATCATAGCCAATAAGCTCTGAAGAATTCAACAGGGAAACCATCTATACCAGGTGATTTATCACTAGCCAGGTTTTTTAGTCGGTGTAAGAAATCTTCTTTAGTAATAGGAGTCAGCAGCTGTCTTTGTTAGTCTAGTGTCAGGAAAGGTCCGTCCTTTGCAATGTTAGTGTCCAAACATGGTAATTATGCAGCAGATGTACCGATTAATTGCTTGAAGAAGGACATGAATTCATGTTGGACTAGACTGGAGTCTGTAATCCTGACACCTTAAGCATTAAATATAGAAGCCACTCTACTTCTAGGCTGCCTAGCCTTTAAGTGTGCGTGAAATTTTTTAGTATTGGAGTCCCCATGCATTATCCAAGTTGCCCTTGACTTCTGCCTGAGTACTTGCTCATGTACTATGTCCCATTTTTGTATTTGATTAATGATGGATCTCTCACTTGTGATGAGAGAAGCATCAAACATGTTACCCTTTAGAGCATCCTGGACTGTAAGTAGATTGGCTTTAGGTTTTCAATCTTGCTTGCTAGGGGCATTTTCTTGTTCAAACTCTTGGTCTGCTGCCCAATTGCTTGTAGCTTCTTCCATAAACTGAACATGGTATGTCCTGGAATTTGGTTTGCCTAGGACCCTTTAACAATCTCTCCAAACTGATCCTGGTGAAGTAAAACATTTAGTTGTCTGAATGGTTTGTGACTTGGATAGTGATGCACTATAGTATGAATGATAATTGGAGAGTGATCTGAGCATTCTGGATTACCAAAATAAGCCTCCAAATACCCATACTGCAAGTACCATTGGTGATTACCCAATACCCAATCTATTCTACTATAAATTCTGTCATTAGCATTCCATTCGTTGCACCAAAAATAGTCACAGCCTCTCCTAGGTAGGTGACCAGCTCCTAGATCCTCAATACAGTCTAGGAAGTCTTGAAATTCTTCCTGATGTACTGGTGCACCATTCAGCCTGTCCTGAATTAACAAGCCTGTATTGAAGTCTCTTAGAATTAGTCAGGGTACTCCCATGGTAGGGTGAAGCAATCTGTCACGACCCAACTAAGGCCGCGACGGGTACCCGATACTTGTACCGAGCACCCCTTATCTATCATCTTACCTCTATTACTGAGCGGGCCGCATGAACTATACCACATATTTGTTTTTGTTACTAAACATTAACATTAGTAGCATACTTATAAACATAGGCTAACAAATTTTACTAGCACCTTATACAACGACGAGGACCATCAAAAGTACAAAACATCTAACTGTACATATCTGTCTACGAGCCTCTAAACATAGTACACATATACATAGGAAGGGCCGAATACTGCTGTGCCCGAATATATACACAAAATAGTACCAAGCGACTGAGGCTCCGGGACAACTGGAGCGCTGTCACTACTGTTGATAGAACTCCTAGGAATCAGGTCCGTCTACCTGCTGACCTGCGCGGCATGAAACGCAGCGTCCACAAGAAGGGACGTCAGTACGAACAGTGTACCGATTATGTAAGGCATGGAAATTAATAAAAACAGGAACATAGATTATGATTACCAATATCATGGGGTCATAGACATATAATGAGACAAGAAAGTAACCTGTACATAGGACTGCCTTTTCAGGCCGGATACCATGCATACTTGGCTGTCTTTGAAAACATTTCTTTTTCATATTCATAGAAAATAGAGCTTATTTCACATTGTATCATGTCATAGCATATCATAGTATATTATGTAATATCATAGCACCGAACAATGTCGGCTCGCCCACATTGCGCCGAAGTACATCGGCTCGCCCAAATATATATATATATATATATATCCCGCGTCCGGGATGATAAGCCAGCTGACCAGGTGGCAGTGAAACATGTTTCCCTTCCCATCCCCATGTATCCCTTCCCCCACCCCATGTTCATATACATGTCTTATATATATATATATCATATAAGCATGCAAGAGAGCCCAAGGAAAATCATGTATCCATCGGAGTGACGTAAGGTCGGTGACCTCCGATTGCATTATGGAACAACCGTGATCGCTTTGTCTCACCTTGAAGGAACGAGTATTTTAAGGCGAGACTACCAACGGAGAATAATACTAGAAGAAAACGTAGTATGAAATCATAGGCATCATAGACGTCAATTCATAGGCTTTGAAATCCTTAGAACATAGTGTCATAGCTAAGAAATAGAGATAAGAATCAAGAACTAGTTTGTCACCTTCGTATTCACATTGAATCCTTTGCTTAGAAATCTTGGTCGTGGAATCATTCTGGTCATACTTATCATAGGCATATTCTCTTTTCTAACATCATTGTTATCATTATCGTCATAGAAGTATTCTCGTTGGAATAGGTATAGTACTTGTCATTTGATAACGGAATAAGGATCAAAGGTTTCTTTCGGATTCAACTTCAAAGTAAGTCAAGCGGAACAATAAGGAAAATCCGGGAACAATGGGCCCACCTCGGGTCAAATGAGGCGGCGTACCAAATTTACATATGTTACATGTCATGGCGTTACTTGTGAGGGTTTTAGGGTAGTCGGGTCCTATTTATGCGAGTTCTAGAGGTTTAGGAAGTTCTTCCAACATTTTACACAATTTTAATTCAATTCTACTGAATGAAAAAGGGGAAACTTTAGGTACGGATTCCAGAGAATAGGGTTGTCCCCAAGGCTCATATCCAACATATTACGTCTAAGACATGCCACAGAAGGAAGGGTGAAGCCTTACATACCTCTTTCCGCTCCTTATGCTATTCCAAATTCAAGTTGCAAATCCGCCAAAATCTACAAATTGGTCACATTTACCAAACTTGATTAGAGCATTTAGAATTGGAATCTTAAGATAACATTTGTCTACCGAAATTTCGGCAGCACTTCCCCTGTAAATACACCATCCCCAAAATTCAACTTAGCCAATTTTTTTTCAACAACAATCCGGGAATTCAACCCGGCCAAACAATCAACATAATTTCAACAACCATACTAACAATTTCCATATTCAATCCAAGATACATTATAACAACTTAATCAATTTACTACTTCTTTCAAAACCTTCCAACTCCAATAAAAACAATAACAACCTTATAATATATATTCCAACAACACCATACTAATATCATTATCTTCCATACATGTAAGAACATAATATTCAATTTACATAATCTTCCAAGACAAGCCTCCAACTACTAATACTTCACTAAGCTCATTAGGCTTTTATTTGCAATATAAAATCCACAACACAACAACCAACATACCAAATAAAACTTGCTCACATTCCTTCATGATTCACCAAATATACACGGCTATACATCATGCATATACAACTACAACCTCTCCAAAATCATTCAACTTCCATTATCAACATAACATTCACAACAATAACAACCAATTACTATATAAAATGATTGAAACATGATTTCTACACACACACATGCTACCTCACGGCCACCACCCCCACTTCCATATTCCTCATGAATTTCATCCATCTTTGTACACTACAACATGCAAAAATATCCATAACATATAAGAAAAGAGTTTCACCTTACCTTTTTCTTCACTTCTTCACTTAGCTAAGACTTGCAACTTTGCTAGAATATGGATTCTTCTTGCTCCAAAGACCACTCCACCTTGCTAGGGACCCTTGAATTGGTAGGAATTGATTTTTGAAGAAATTTTTGTCAATTTCCTTGGCAATTTTTGCACTTGGCCGAAATGGCCCTTGAAGCTTCCCCTTTTTTTTTTTTTTTTTTTTTTTTTTTTTGTGTTCTTGGTTTCTTGAAATGTCTAGAGAATTCTATGAATTTTATGAAGACTTGGTCTTCTTTTAAATCATTCACTTAATTCCCATATGGGCTTGGCCCATTAAGAAGGAAGTTGGATGGCCAACCTTGGCCCAAAGTGATCTAGCCCATTTTTGTTTTTGCACTTCATGACAAATTTTAATTTTTTTTCAATTTCCAAATTTGCCCTTCGCCTTCCTCCATATTTCCACGAATCATATTGCAAATTTACCTTTTTTCCCCTAATCTTTCTTAATAATCCCACTTCTAAATTCTTCATAAGCAACTCATATGCTTAACAAAATAAAAATATGGCCTTGCTTATTGTCTTCCCGCGATTACCTCGAATTATCCGATTGTACAAAAATGCGGGATATAACACACTCTAAGTGTTTCCCAAATGTCTTTCCTACCAGCATTAGTATTTAAACCATAGATGAAGGCCATAAGTGCATTAAAAGTGGACCCTCTATCTTCAACATAACAGTGCATTAGTTGAGGTTTAGCCATTAATATAGTAACTTGCACACTCTGCTGCTTCCAGCATATCCAGATTCTACCAGTTGGATCAACATTATAATCAGCATAGCAAGTCCAAGCTGATCCTAGACATTTCATTACTATTACTGCTCTGCGTTATTTAACTTTAGTTTCCAAACACCCCAAAAGATCTATTTTCTGCTTAAAGGGCTGGTTTCGCCCTCTTATATTCCAAGAGCTAAATATCATGGTAGGTTTGGTAAGGGCTTCTTAGGACCCTGATTCTCCTTTTCTACCACAAATCCCAATGCAGATAATTGATCATACCTTGTAGTCTCTGTTGGATTTGCACTTGTTGTGTTTGCAGGTTTGTTATATCAGCAGTTTTCCTTGGTACAACTAGTGCCACAAGTTGAGGTTGTTCATTATTAATGTTCAGTTCTTCAGTGGTTTCTAATATCCCAACTTGTGGTTGTATACCATTAGTATCTTGTCCTGCATTAGCTATTCTAGATAGTCTTGCCTCCTTATTAGATTTCCATTATGGGACTTGCTTCCTTCTTCTAGGAGCAACAACTTTTGGTTGAGTAGTAGTTGTTGATGCATCATTTTTACAGTGCATTTTGCAGTTTCATGTCCTAGACACATACAATCCTGGCAGTACTCAGGCCACCAATCATAGTCCAGCTCTTGTATGATGCACTCTCTATTTTCTTCTTTAATTAGCATCTGCTCTGGCAATGCTTGAGTAATATCCAATTCAATAAGAATCCTTACATATGCTATTTATCTTCCTCTGCAGTCAATTTATCTGTACAAATAGGTTTGCCCAAGTAGCTAGCAATTCGACCAAGATTTTCAGTTGCCCAGTAATGAATAGGCAAGTTTGGAAAGTTGATCCATAGAGACATCTGTCGTATTGATTTTTTCCCCATTTGGAAGTTTGCAGTCCACTGCTTCAACACCATAGGTCTATAGTCAAATGTATAGGGTCCATATTCAAGCACATCAAACTTATCTTGTTCATTACTAAACCTAAATATGTAGTATCCTTCCTTATGTAGGAATACTCTTGGTGTTGTTCCAAATAGCATACACAAATTTCAGCATCTGTTTGAATGGGGGATTTTTGCCGACAACATAATTAAAGCTGTACCCATTTCTTCTTTTGGTTCTCTAGTTCAGCCAAGTTGAGTTTAACAACCTTTTTTCCCTCTTTAAGCACTGGGGGATAATAGCTGAGCTGCTTACCTCGATTTGAGGCTCGATTGTTCTTTTTGGTTTCGATCAGAATCTAAGTTCCTGCCGAGAACATAAGTCTTCTAGCCGCCTGAGCTGCAACTGTCCCCTCATTAGGTGGAACAATTGGGTTCGATGCAATGAAAGGAATTCTCAGTGTAGCTCCTTTTGTTGGAGCTTGTTGCATATTTTGAGTCGGTCCCTTCCAACCACTGCGAGAATAGCATCGGCTCTAGGGTTTGAGGAACTCTATTATCTAGTGTTATGAGTCTATTACTTTCTTCCGACCTAACTATTGATTGAGGTTGAGCGGTAATCGCCGTCGTTTGCTTTTGGGTGATTGTCTCCGGTGGCAGCGCACGTTTTTGAGTCATTATCTGAGGAGGTGTACGTTAGCAGACGTTGCTTAACATGCGCCTAGGGAGAGAGTGTTACTTAACGTTCGCTTATCACTTGGAATAGTTATGGAGAGAGGAAGTTACTATCTGGAAAGAGGGCTGAGAGCATAGAAGGATGGAGATACTTCATGCGATACTTATGCCCTACATGAGTACAATATGATACCCAGACTATAAGAATATAATGTTGATGTCTAGGAAAGATAACTACAACAACAATAACATACCCAGTGATTTCAAGGATGTGAGGAATCTATTATTTGGAAAGAAGAAGGCTAAAACCATAGGAGGTGGAGATACGTCCAAGGCTTTAATGTAGCACTAAGGTTAACATTTATGGTTGGTTTCAAGTATATTCCATCACTTTATTGCTAGTACTAACCTCTAAATACATTGCAATCAAGAACACCAAAAAAAGAGGAGATTCAGGGTTCTTCAAGCAAGGTAAAAATTGTTTGTCCCTCTTAAATTCGAAGGTCTAAATATGATTATGTATGAAGCATGAATAAAAGTGAAAATTGCTAAAGTAATCTTAAAAGTAGGTGTTTGTGAGGAAGAAAATGATTAGTGACTTAGGACTAAAATTTGAGTTAGGTTATTAGAACCTTAATGAGTAATTGTTGCTCCCAAACACACGCAAGTATATGTGGTCGTACAAGTAACATAGGATTTAAAGTCCAGATATCGTACCCATAGGGACTTATGATTAACTATTTACTAAATTAAGCTAATGTTAATTATCTAAAAAAGAAATAAATCCAAATTTATATTTGTAAACTAACTAAACATAAAAGAAAGAAAATAATGAACTTCAACCAAGAAAGAGCGGTTTTTTGTTGGAGATGAGATAGATCTAGGGCTATGATCACTAACAATCCAGTTGAGTCTTCAAATTGTTCTACCTATGGGCTACTAGTTGACGGGTTAATTATAACTTTATGAGTATTTTCTGAGTTGCTTGCAAGCCTGTAGATGCTACTATAACTCCTATATTCTTATGGTCGCCAGAGGTAATAAGAATGCATTTACTTCTCTGTATTCAACTAAGCAAGGCTAAAGGGTATATTCCTATACTCAGTAGCAAAATGATTAATCGAACACGCTCTATTTATTCTTATTACGCATGCAAATTCCCTATCCCTAGTTCAATTCAAACGCCACAGATAGTGCTCTACTATTTCGTCAAATAATCAAATAATTAAGACTCAAAAATAAATAACCCAAAGATGGAAAATCAATAGATATAAACGATAATCAATTGCCAACTTGCATGTTTGAGCTAAAACACTAGAACTAAAGAGTTTAGCTCCACATAGACATGGAGGAAAAACAACAAATCATTCGAAAAAAAAACCCGTAAAAACTAGTACTACAGAGAAGAGAAGGTAAAATCCTGTAACTACGGCCTCCACGGTGGCTCCAAGCTCTCTCTAGGTCCAAAGTTCTGTCAAAACTGTGTAGGATATATATTTATAGGGTACCAAAAGACCTAAGCTTTTAAAAATCAAATCCAACTCGGACCAGGAAAAATAGCAGGCTTGCGCCACCTGTATGTCACGCAGGTGGCGCACAAAGCCAAAATATGTTAAGAGACCAATATTTCGTGCAGCACTATTGTGTCGCAGGCTGATCACGAATTTCCAAAGTTTTGGTCCATTCTTGTTTTCACGTCAGTTGGAAAGTAGTACTTCTCCTTATTTCAATTGTTTCATCTCTTTAATATATTCACTCATCATTCAATAATTGACCAATCATTACACTCTAATAAGACAATCATTAAGTCCATTAATTTGATGTGTGTCACGGGTCTTCAAACTTCAAACGTGACCTCTTTGGTTACTTTTTTCCTTTCTTGTTCTTCTGCGTTTTAATTGATTTTGCTCCAAATCTCTTCATCTTCACACATCTTTATTCCTACATAATAAAATATAATATTAATGTAACGACTTGTTTGGTCGTTAAAGTGTTTTGACCCATTTAACCTTGTTGACCCTTATCCAAGTCCCGTTATTATGATTTATAACTTAGTGATGTTATTGTATTGGTTCCCGAAAGGTTTGAGTGTGATTTGAGTCATTGGTGGAAAAACTAGTTAAGTTAATGAGTTAGAGTTGACCACGGTCAACATCCGGTTAAGATGACCAAGTGTCGATGTTTTGAAAGTTCCAACAAGTTTGTATGATGATTTTGGACTTGTCCACAAATTTTGGTGAGAGTCCAAAGAGTTTCAGATAGATTTGGGATTTGTCGCGCTCGTATTCGATGTTTTCACCATAGTTCGTTGGTGATTAAGGGCACCATATTGATCAAGTGACCTTTATTTTGTGTTTTGATTAAACCATTAGATCCATATCGCAATATCAAAGCTATAGCAAAAAGAATCGTCGCATTTTGCCTTCGGATGAGGGAGTTATGGTCATTTTAGTGCGGACAGCGGTTGCTGTATCGGGAGGTCCGCTGCAACGAAAATAGTGATCACTGCAGCGAACCTGCTGCAGCTAAACTAGTGACTGCTACAGTGAGATCGTTGCAGCGAAGCTAGGGACCGCTGCAGCGACCGATACTGTCACGACCTAAGTAGAGGGCTATGACGGGTACCCGGAGCTGGCTACCGAGCACCACTTTTCATGCTGGCCATCATACTCAACTTGAACAAATATAACTTCTCGAGGTAAAACTTACTATGAATGATCACTAAACATCTCCCAAAGGCATGTGTATATACATAAGCCCACGAGGCTACAAAATGATGTACAGAATATACACTGAATAGATCGCATAACATCTATTACCCACACGTAAGTATCTACGAGCCTCTAACTAGAATACTGAAGTCATAGGGATGGGAAAAGACCCCGCCATGCCCCAAATGTATACACAAAAGAATATACCAGTAATCGGCAACTCCGGAGTAGTGGAGTGCTTTTGTATGGCTGCTGACAAAGCTCTTATGTATTCGGAGCGTCTCCTGTCTACCTGCGAGCATGAACGCCGCGTCCATAAAAGAAAGGACGTCAGTACAAATAATGTACTAAGTATGTAAGGCATGTATAAAAACATAGTAAGGAAATAAGAGAGCATAAAATGCAGGGATAACCTATACCGGATTGCCTCTTAAGGAGAAATCATGCATACTAGCTTTTACTTTAAAAACAACATCATACCACCTACATACGCATAAGTAAACCGTCTGAACATTAGCCCTCGTCCGGGCCTCTCGCGTCCAGGGTAATCATCTCACGCCGCCCACTAGTGGTGACTGCCTAGCCAACTTGGTCCGGTGTAATTATCATCACAGCCGTCCACTACGCCCAGCGTAGTGGTGTCTGCCCGGCCAACCAGGTCCGTTGTAATCATCATCATAGCTGCCCACTACGCCCATCGTAGTGGTGTCTGCCTGGATAATTAGGCAAGGTGTAATCATCATCATATATATAACATAAAGCATGCATGAGAGCCCAAGTAAAAGCCATAACTCTATCGGAGTGACATAAGGTCGGTAACCTCCGATTACATTATGGAATAATCATCATCACTATGTCTCACCTTGAAGGAACTAATTTCACGAGGTGAGACTACAGCAAGAAATAACATTAATGAAATCATAAAGTAGGATTATCAGGCTCGTAATAGCACCATCTCATAAGCTTCAGAATCTCTAGAAATAGCATAGTCATATCATCATTATCATAAAACACATCTTATCTTTGTCTCATAAGAAGCTCTTCATAATCTTGGACTTTCAACTTTAGGAATGTAAGAAGGTCATGGAAATGTATAGAAGATGGTGGTATAAGAGTCATGCCTTTATGAAAGAAAAGGACTAGCCTTACATACGTTTACGTCTTCTTAATGAGTAACGTGCTCCTTCCCAGCTCATAACTCTACATTTAAGAGAATTTGTACTATGGTTAGATCATTCTAAACATGCTTAAGTCAAAGCTAACACGACTAAAAGGGTAACAAAAATTGGGCAGCATTTCCTTTGTTTCGACAACTTTCTCCACATGATAAACAACTCCCAAACATCAATAACAACACCCATAATATCATAATTAATACATTTCTTCAAGTTAAACATTATTCAATCCTCAAAACCCCTTTTTAAAATCACTCATAATCATAATTTCAACACAACACTATATTCATTTACATATAATACTTCCTCAACATCCTCAGTATCATTAATAACAAGATTATACTCACGGTATACTAAGAATCATGGCTCAAGTCAATTCAATACTCAAGAATACCATTATTTCTATATTTGAGCTCATATTCTACTTTCTTCTCTAATCCAAGTCATTCAACTACTCAATACTTTTAATAACATGAAATAGATGTAAAACTCATCTTTGATTATGTAGAAATGATCTTTGGATGAAGATATTTCACTTGAGAAAACCACAACTTCAATTCCAAAGGAAATCTTGACTTCCACAAACCCTAGTGAGCCTCTTTACACTTGATCCTCTTGATTCTTTCTAATTAATCCTTGATTTCTCTTGAGTTCATGTTGATATGGTATGGAGAATGTTCTAGAGCTCTCATGAGGTGTGGTGGATGGGAGAAATGAAAAATAAGAACTTGGATCCTCTTTTTTTATATATATATATATATATATATATATATATATATATATAAAACTAAAGATGCCCGACATGGTTATATACGATCCGTATAACTTATACAGTCCGTATAAGTGACCGTATAATACCATCAGGGAGTGACCCTTCTCTGGACAGGTAATACGGACCCTTATACGGACCGTATAAGTGGCCGTATAACTCACATTTTTTGAAATTATTCTCGTTGATTCGCTTAACTTCCAATCCTCGTGGAACCTTCTTGGCACTTGTATAATACTTCATTAACCATCTAAGGAGCTCTATAACTTCTCCTCAAGACATTACTAAATAATCATTAACTTGATAATCACTAAACCTTCCCAACACAACTTATACTTCACTTCCTTCAACGGACTTAGATTCCTATTCATATGACTTCAAAATCTTATAGTATACATTCTCAAGCTACCACATACTCTCCTTGGTGTCATAAGAGCTTCATGTGCACCTTAAGATCGCGTTAGTCTATTCACAACACAAGAACACAAAATTTCTGAGGTGTAACACTCTCCCCCCCCCCCCCCCCCCCCCCTTAAGAACATTCGTTCTCGAATGTTAGGATCTCGGGAATTCTATAAAAATTTCGCCAGAGTTTTCCCTGTAATATGGCACTAACATCCTGCACAGTAACCCAAAATAACATCGCCTCACAGGGCTAAAACAACAAGAAGAAGAAAATATGGCCCGACACGACCAAAAGCATCAAAAGAAAACATTACATACCTGGGGACAATGGCGTCTCATCCTAAACCTCTTCTGGGGTGGAAACAAATGCAGATATTTGGACTTCATATCTCTTTCTGCTTCCCAAGTCATTTCCTCTCTATTATTGTTTCTCCATAAGACCTTAACTGAGGCTACCTCTTTATTTCTGAGTTTCCGTACTTGCCTATCTAGTATGGCAATGGGTACCTCTTCATAAGTCAACTTCTCCGTAATTTGAACATCATCTATAGGTGTGATTCTAGAAGGATCTCCAACACACTTACGGAGCATCAACACATAGAAAACTGGGTGGACTGACTCAAGTTCTGGAGGTTAATCTAGCTCATAAGCCACTTGACCCACCTTGCGCACAATCTTATAAGGCCCAATATACCGGGGACTAAGCTTGACCCTTGCCGAATCTCATCACACCTTTTATCGGCGACATTTTTAGAAATACCCAATCGTTAACTTGGAATTCTAAATCTCGTCGACTGTTATCTGCATAAGATTTCTGGTGACTCCGGGCTGTCAACAATCGGTTTCTAATAAGCTTGATCTTCTCTACCGCCTGCTGAATCAATTCTGGACCTATTAGTTGTGTCTCTCCTACTTCAAACCGTCCAATTGGCGATCTACACTTCTTCCCGTATAAAGCTTCATATAGGGCCATCTGGATACTGGAATGATAATTGTTGTTATAAGCAAATTCGATAAGTGGTAAATGATTATCCCAATTACCTCCAAAATATAGTATACATGCCCGTAACCTATCTTCCAAGGTTTGAATAGTGCGTTCAGCTTGTCCATCAGTCTATGGATGAAATATTGTGTTGAGTCTCACTTGAGTTCCCAAACCTTCTTGAAAGGACTTCCAGAGTTTGGCAGTAAATTGTGCTCCTCTATCTGTAATAATGGATACTGGGACACCATGAAGTCGCACTATCTCCTTAAGATACAGCCTTGCATAATCTTCTGCTGAGTATGTAGTTTTGACTGGAAGAAAATGGGCTGATTTTGTAAGTCTGTCCAAGATTACCCATATGGAGTCATACTTACGCCGAGAACGGGGTAAGCCTACAATAAATCCATGTTGATCACTTCCTATTTTCAGGTTGGAACTTCCATAACTTGCAACAATCCTCCTGGATTTTGATGCTCAATTTTCACTTGTTGATAATTTGGGCATTGAGCTACAAACTCTGCTATATCTTTCTTCATTCCATCCCACCAATACATTAATTTGAGGCCATGGTACATATTTGTCGCTCCTGGATGAAGAATAACAGGAGTAATGGGCTTCTTCTAGGATTTGGTGGCGTAATCCTGCAATATCTGGAACACATAGCATGCTCTGATACCTGAGAACCCCCTCTGCAGAAATCTCAAACGGTGACTTTTCCTTCTGGGGAAGTGTATCTCTGTAATAACTCAACTTGGGGTCTTCATATTGGTGCTTTTTCACTTCCCTACCTAGGGATGAAATAGCTGGGTTATGAATAGCGACTCCTACATTACCCGAGTCCGTTAAGCGAACTCCTAGGCTAGCTGGTGGAGCTCACGGACTAATTCCTTCCTTTCCGGTTGAACTTCACATAGGCTGCCTATGGATTTACGGCTAAGAGCATCGGCCACCACATTCGCCCTTCTGGGACGATATAAAATACTCACATCATAGTCTTTCAATAGCTCTAACCACCATCTCTGCCGTATATTTAACTCCTTTTGCTTGAAAATATACTGGAGACTCTTGTGGTCTGTATAAATATCAACATAAACATTGTACAGATAGTGTCTCCATATCTTCAGTGCATGAATAACCGCAACTAATTCAAGATCATGGGTCAGATAATTCTTCTCATGTTTCCTCAACTTCCTAGAGGCATAAGCAATAACCTTACTGTGTTGCACCAACACACAGCCTAACCCAACACCGGAGGCATCACAATAAATGACATAACCTTCGATCCTTCTGGAAGTGTCTGGACTGGGGTTGAAGTTAATCTATCTTTCAATTCTTGGAAGCTGCGGTCACTAGCACCGGTCCACTGAAATTTTGCTGATTTCTGGGTTAGCTTCGTCAATGGTGCAGAAATAGAAGAAAATCCTTCCACAAATCTTCTATAATAGCCTGCTAATCCCAAGAAGCTACGGACCTCTGTAGGCGTTGTGGGCCTTGGCCAAGTCTTCACAGCCTCAATTTTCTGAGTATCAACTCGAATACCGTCAGCTGAGATAATATGGCCCAGAAAGGTTACATAATTCAACCAGAACTCACATTTTGAAAATTTGGCATATAGTTCACGAGTCCAAAGTATTCCAACGACCGTACGTAAATGATCTGCATGCTCTGCCTCTGACCGAGAATACACCAGAATGTCATTGATGAACACAATTATGAATAGATCTAGGAAAGGCCTGAACACATCATTCATCAAATTCATAAACACTGTCAGGGCATTAGTCAAGCCAAACGACATAACCCGAAATTTGTAATGACTATATTTGAATCTGAAAGCCGTCTTCGGAATATCTTTTTCTCTAACTCTCACTTGATGGTATCCCGATCTCAAATCAATCTTTGAAAACCATTTAGCACCCTGCAATTGATCAAACATATCGTCGATTCTCGAAAGCGGATATTTATTCTTTACTGCCACCTTGTTCAACTGCCTATAGTCAACACACATTCTTAGGGAACCATCTTTCTTTCTTACAAACAAGACAGGTGCTCCCCATGGAGACGAACTGGGCCTAATAAATCCCTTCTCGAGCAAATCCTTCAATTATGCCTTTAACTCTTTCAATTCCGCAGGAGCCATTCTGTAAGGAGGAATAGATATGGGTTTAGCGTCTTGCAGCACATCAATAGTAAATTCAATCTCCCGTTCTGGTGGAAGACCTGGAAGTTCATTTGGAAACACATCTAGAAACTCATTTACTACTAGGACGGGTTGAAAAGTCGACGGTTTTGCTTTAGTGTCATGAACTCGAACTAAATGGTAAATATATCCTTTAGCAATCATCTTTCTCTCCTTGAGATAGGAAATAAACCTACCTCTTGGAGATACTGTGTTACCCTTCCATTCAAGCACTGATTCTCCCGGAAATTGGAACCGAATCATTTTTGCCCTACAATCCACATTAGCATAACAGGAAACCAATCAATCCATGCCCAAAATAACATCAAAGTCTAACATTTACAGCTCGATCAAATCAGCTACAGTATGAAGATCACATACCACAATCGCACAGTTTCTATATACTTGTCTAGCTATTATTGGATCACCAACCGGAGTAGACACTTTAAAAGGTGTGATTGGCTAGGGTTTCACCCCAATACGACCAGCAATATAAGGAGTGATATATGATAAAGTAGAACCCAGATCAATCAATGCATAGACATCATAGGAGAATACATATAATATACCAGTGACAACGTCAAGGGAGGACTCAAGATCCTGTCGCCCAGCTAATGCATATATACAGGGCCGAGGGCCACTCGAACTGGATACTACCCCTCCGCCCCTACTACAGCCTGCTGAAGTCTGTGGAGTCTTCCCTACAGGGCGCACGGACGAAGAAGAACCGGCTACTGATCCGGTAGGCTGGGTCCTACCTCTACCACTCATCGAGGGACAATCACGCATCATGTGCCCGATCTGACCACAGGAATTACAAGCATCTGAGCCTCGGTGACACGGACCTGAATATAATCTACCGCACTGGTTGCATCACAGTACCGATGTTCTTCTCTGATTGGGATCACCTCTAAACTGGGAACCCGAAACTCTCGAGCTCTGACCCGGTCCAGAATAAATGGGGCGATCAAATCTCCTACCCACAAATCAAAAAGGTGCACTAGCTGCGGATTGGCATGAATATCTGGAGTATGGTGGCCTCTAACCCCCTCTATACTCACTACTAGTACCGACAGATTTGGCCCTCTTACTATGCCCTATATCAATATCACGCTCACCCCTGTGCGGCTGCTACTGCTCTTCTAAATTCTGGGCATGAGCTTGAATACGAGAGATGTCCATCCCTTCCTGAAGTGAAGTTGCCAAGCAATCTTTGATCAAATGTGGCCTTAAGCCACTCACGAACCGATGGACCCGGTCTCTCATATCGGCTACCATGGTCGGAGCATATCTGGACAATGAATTAAAACGGAGACTATACTCCCAGGCACTCATATTTCCTTGCTTTAGATTCAAGAACTTGTCAGCTCGAGCCCTTCGAACCTCGGGTGGAAAATAGTGGCGAATAAAAGTATCTACGAATTCCTGCCAAATCGGGGGAGGTGAATTTTCCCCTCTCAAAAGTATCCAATTATTATACCAAAGAATCGCTACATCCCGCAACCTATAGGATTCCAATTCCACTGACTAAGTATCGGAAGCATGTATTATTCTCAGCGCCCTCAACATTTCATCTATAAAACCCTGCGGGTCTTTATCCGGCTTTGACCCGAAAAATTCGAGAGGATTCAAACTCATAAAATCAAGGGCTCTGGTACTAGTCGCTATATCACTAGGACCTGCACTCTGCTGCTGAGCCTTAGCAGCAACAAGCTGTGTTAATAACTGAATAGCCTCGGTCATCTGCTGACCCGAAGCACCCGGTGGAGGAACTGGAGGCATTGGTGTTGGAGCTGAGGCCCCTTCATGCCCCTCTAAAATAGGCGGAGTATGGGAAGTACGGGATGGAGCCTCATCATGAGACTCACCCTCTTCTATATGTACCAGGGACTCTCGCTCAGTCCGCCTTCCTGTCGCTGTCTTGCCCTTCTGGGCAGCTGTTGCTTTCCTCTTCACAGGCATAGCTGAAATCATAATGCACAATTAGGGAGAAGAGAAGTATTATATTATAGCTCTATCGCACGATCTATGAAGAAGAAGGACGGTTATTATTCCCAAATGTCCCGCAGCCTCTTGTTTATAAGTGTGGCGTGCTTCACACCCATAAACAAGACTCTACTGGACACTTCTCGTAGACACACCCTAGGACCGAACTGCTATGATACCACTTCTGTCACGATCCAAGTAGAGGGCCATGACGGGTACCTGGAGCTGGCTACCGAGCATCACTTTTCATGCTGGCCATCATACTCAGCTTGAACAAATATAGCTTCTCGAGGTAAAACTTACTATGAAATGATCACTAAACACCTCCCGAAGGCATGCGTATATACATAAGCCCATGAGGCTACAAAACGATGTACAAAATATACACTGAAGAGATCGCATAACATCTATTACCCACACGTAAGTAGCTATGATCCTCTAACTAGAATACTGAAGTCATAGGGATGGCATAGGACCCCGCCATGCCCCAAATGTATACACAAAAGAATATACCAGTAAGCGACAACTCCGGAGTAGTGGAGTGCTCCTGTATGGCTGCTGACAAAGCTCCTATGTATCCGGACTGTCTCTCTGTCTACCTGCAGGCATGAACGCAGGGTCCATAAAAGAAAGGACGTCAGTACGAATAATGTACTGAGTATGTAAGGCATGTATAACAACATAGTAAGGAAATAAGAGAGCATAAAATGTAGAGATAACCTGTAACAGATTGCCTCTTAAGGCGGAATCATGCATACTAGTTTTTAATCTAAAAACAACATAAAACCACATACATACGCATAAGTAAACTGTCTGAATCAAACATCAACATTAGCCCGCGTCCGGGCCTCCCGCGTTGGGGGTAATCGTCTCACACCGCCCACCAGTAGTGACTGCCCAACCAACTAGGTCTGGTGTAATTATCATCATAGCCGCCCACTAAGCCCGGCGTAGTGGTGTCTACCCAGCCAACTAGGTCTAGTGTAATCATCATCATATCCGCCACAATGCCCATCGTAGTGGTGTCTGCCTGGCCAATTATCCACGATGTAATCATCATCGTAGACATAACATAAAGCATAAATGAGAGCCCAAGTAAAAGCCATAACTCTATCGGAGTAAAATAAGGTCAGTAACCTCCGATTACATTATGGAATAATCATCATTGCTATGTCTCACCTTGAAGGAACTAATATCATGAGGTGAGACTACAACAAGAAATAACATCAATGAAATCATAAAGTAGGATTATCAGGCTCGTAATAGAGCCATCTCATAAGCTTCGGAATCTCTAGAAATAGCATAGTCATCATCATCATTATCATAAAACACATCTTATCTTTGTCTCATAAGAAGCTCTTCATAATCTTAGACTTTCAACTTTAGGAATATAAAAAGCTCATGGAAATGTATAGAAGATGGTGGTATAAGAGTCATGCCTTTATGAAAGAAAAGGACTAGCATTACATACCTTTACGTCTTCTTAACGACTAACATGCTCCTTCCCAACTCACAACTCTACATTCAAGAGAATTTGTACTAAGCCTAGATCATTCTAAACATGCTTAAGTCAAAGCTAACGCGACTAAAAGGGTAACGAAAATTGGGCAGCATTTCCTTTGTTTCGACAAATTTCTCCCCATGATAAACAACTCCCAAACATCAATAACAACACCCATAATATCATAATTAATAGATTTCTTCAAGTTAAACATTATTCAATCCTCAAAACCCCTTTTCAAAATCACTCATAACCATAATTTCAACACAACACTATATTCATTTACATATAATACTTCCTCAACATCCTTAGTATTATTCATAACAATATTATACTCATGAAATACTAGTCAATTCAATACTCAAGAATACCATTATTTTCATATTTGAGCTCATATTCTACTTTCTTCTCTAATCCAAGTCATTCAACCACTCAATACTTCTAGTAACATGAAATAGATGTAAAACTCACCTTTTATTATGTAGAAATGATCTTTGGATGAAGATACTTCACTTGAGAAAACCCCAACTTCAATTCCAAAGGAAATCTTGACTTCCACAAGCCCTAGTGAGCCTCTTTACACTTGATCCACTTGATTCTTGCTAATTAATCCTTGATTTCTCTTGAGTTCATGTTGATATGGTATGGAGCATGTTCTAGAGCTCTCTTGAGGTATGGAGGATGGGAGAAATGAAAAATAAGAACTTCGGTCCTCTTTTTATTAAAAAAAACTAAAGCTGCCCGACATGGTTATACGAACACTTATACGGTCTGTATAACTTATACAGTCCGTATAAGTGACTGTATAATATCATCAGAGAGTGACCCTTCTCTGGACAGGTTATACGGACCCTTATACCGACCGTATAAGTGGTCGTATAACTCACATTTCCTAAATTGTTCTCGTTGATTCGCTTAACTTCTGATCCTCTTGGAACCTTCTTGGTGCTTGTATAATACTTCATTAACCATCTAAGGAGATATATAACTTCTCCTCAAGACATTACTAAATAATCATTAACTCGATAATCGCTAAACCTTCCCAACACAACTTATACTTCACTTCCTTCAACGGACTTAGATTCCGATTCATATGACTTCAAAATCTTATAGTATACTTTCTCAAGCTACCACATACTATCCTTAGTGTCATAAGGGCTTCATGTTCACCTTAAGCTCACACTAGTCTATTCACAGCACAACAACACGATTTTTTCGAGGTGTAACAATTGCCCACAAAATCCCAAACACAGTTTTCAAGAGAAAAAAAAGGCGAATTTTATTCCGTTCTTTGGTGAAAGCATATTTGAGGGTAATTTCCCACCTTATTTGTTCCTTTACCTTTCTTTTTAAGTTCCATGGCTAGTTTAAGGTTCTCTAATGGTGATGAAAAATCCTAGAATCCTAGAATTAGTAAACCCTTAAATAATTGATGGGTTGTTGATTTCATTGTTGTTTAATCATCTAGGAGTATAGATTATCACTTCCTAGGATTATAATTCAATCATTAATGATGAGAATTATGTGTTGAGACTTAGGGTTCTAAGTAAAAATGGGAACTTTGGCCTAAAATCTGTTCAAAAGTGTTAAATTGATTAGAAAACCCATGAATTGGAATAGTATGATTGCAGCGATAGAAGTTATAATGAATTCACTATTAAGTGATAGTTCACCCAATTGAAAAGGGTAGAAGTAATTGGGTCTTCTTTCCTAATTGTTGTTCTTGTTTGATTAGAAGGTCTATCGCTTACTTAGCATTATATTGCTAGACTTTGACCGTTCTAAGGCGTTTCGGAGACAAAAGACTCATATGGAGTAGCTCGTAGATCCTGTTCTGCATTCGAGGTAGGTTACGACTTACTTTAGTTAGACTTTGATTAGCGAAACGTATATATTGTGTAGAAATGACGGGAGAAAGCTTGATTAGGTCTTCGTACATGGTGTTTGGTTGGACATTACCTAGGTTGGTATGACTTCTGATTATGTGGGCTTGTCTCCATTACTTTATGTATTGAATAGAAGGTGTAATTGTGTGATATGGGAAGGAAGGAGTTAATATATACTCGTGTTGTTGATTGTGGCTTGTTACCCTGTTATTGTGATTAGACTTGTTAGAATTGTTGTGTTGTGATACATGTTGCATTAAATTCTACCTTATGGTGTCATATATCATCAGATAAAGGAAAGATAATGAGAGTAGACCGTAATGAGAGTAGACCTGAATCGTGATATGTACTTATGATAATGCACAAATGAAAACATGGAGTATGATGTACCGTTGATGATGATAACATGCATGGCATACATTCTCATTTTATACGTATGTTGATATTAAATTATGACTTGGTAATGTTGATGATACATGAGAAAATAGAGCACTTGGTGACACAAGACTTAGTTGCGAAGGGCACTTGTTTAACTGGAAGGAAAAGGGTGTTATAGACTCTTTATGTTGACTGAGATGGTGTGTATAGTTCATTTCATTGATTTATTTAAGTTTTGATATGGCTTATAGTGTTGTGACTTCCATAGTATATTCATTGGCATTGATTGCATTGATGTATCATTTTTACATTCATTCATTCATACATGATGGAAATGGTTAGGAAATGATTCATAAAAGACTTGTGGCATGATGCCATGTGTTTGACATTGATATTGCTAACTGCTCATAGTCCATGCATACTGATGAACTAGAATATGCTGAGACGTACATTGTGATGAGAGAAGAATATATATATATATATATATATATATATGAAAAAACACATTTGACAGGGGGTGACGATATGGCCTAGTTAAGGGCTCGTGATCCGAGATAAGATTTCGGAGTGAGTCGTACATGGACACCATGGGTCCCCTGTAGGTCATGACTATTGAGAAAACATTACCATATAGCATGTATGTACAAGTTTTGAGATATTTGGCCAGTGCATTGCATTGCACATAATTATATTTTGCATTGCGTATCATTACATGGCTTGTTTAGTTCTAATTTTGGTGTGGATTGTATAGATATGGTCTTTGACGGAGTTAAATTGTAGATTAGTGACTCTACCTGGGGTAGGAACTTGGATTTGTGATTATTGGGAGATAGTATTGAAACTCAATAGACTTGTGGTTTAGAAGTTTCACCTTCGGCTGTGATGCAGTTATGAGATATTCGGTGACCTTGATTTGAGAATTATGTGCCTATCTGCTTATCTTGTTGATTTTATGCTTATATGCATGAACTAATCTTAAACGGCCTATGATGCTTACTCAGTACGTGTTGTTTGTACTGATGCTACTCTTGTTGTACTCTTCTTTTGAGTGCAGAGTCTGTTACTAGTTCTAGTTACTGTCGTCGAGAGTGATCCGAGTTTACTTGATCGAGATTCCAGGGGGAGCTTTGGATATATCCGCAACCCGGAGACTCTTCATGTATTTAACTATCTACTTTGTATTCTCGACACAGTATTTGTATTTTGAGATTCTATTTCTTATTAGGCTTTGTATCTTCTTGGTAGTAGCTCTGGTACTAGTCCAGACCAGATTTTGGGGTTATAATACTTTCCTCACTTGTTATCTATATAACTTGAATCTGTTAGTTTAAATCACTGCTTATTTCCGCATAATTCCATTGAATGATTAAAATGATTTGGGAATGGTTCGCCTACCTGGGGGGACAGTGTTGGTGCCATCATGATTCACGAATTAGATCGTGACAATTAAGCACCAAGAAATATAATTTGTACCCAAGAGACAATTAAACGTACTAAAATATGAGGCAAACAATGAATAAATATATGGATTTTAGGTCGAACATCACCACCCTATACTTAAGCTCTTGCTCGTCCTCGAGTAAGCATTAAAACCACTCTAATAAATCAAGCCTAGGAACACCACCTCTTTGGATGATACCAACAATTAGGCCCTCTAGCACCTCAACTCAACAAACATATACACTTCTTGATCATCATGCAAGATATACAAGTCAACTCAATTAAAAATGAACTTCTAACCTCCTAACATCAAAGACAGACTCTAACTCATCAAATTTAAGCCCGCGCACCTATTCTGCCAAAGAAGCTAATAACATCACCTATCTATCATGAAACAAGTGCCCTCACAAGAAGAAATAGTCCACACACTCAAATCAAAGAATCCAATGTAATTTAAGAACTTAGCATCAAAGCACAACTCTCGCACTCACAAAGAAATTCACATGTATGCACAAAGAACCACAGGCTTGCCCATTATGTACATATCCACTAATTAAGTGTGCTCGAATAGAATCAAATAAAAGTTTAACGGGTTGTAATGTTGGCTAGGGAACGGGTAGGAGAACTATGTGATAGTGACTTACACTTCCCTAAGAACTTTGCACTTTTAGACTTCATCACCCATTATTTTCATCTCTTAACTTTATTTTTTAGCCCTTTTTTCATCAATTTTTTAGCCCTTCATCACCCATTGGTCACCATTTTTCAGTCAACCATCCATTTTCTTGACATTTATCAATTATATCACAGTCTAAGCTACAGTGTGAAAAAATTAGAGATTCAAACAAAAGAGTCAAGGCAAAAATACGACTAACAAACAAATGGCTACAAGCTCAAAGGGGCTAACTAGTGGCACTACTTCTGAAAAGGCTACAAATTTACAAGCCATATCAAAGAAATCCTATCATCATTTTCTAAACAGAGCAACACTTTTTATTGCGCTTCAATAACATGCAGGGCAAGTTCTAGACTAAGATGCAAAACATAGAATAAATGTAGAAAATTCTCACCACACATGACACAACTATCAATCAAGATGGATCAATTCTACTCTAGAACAGATAGGATCATGGCGAACTACAAAATAAGAATAAGCTATATATAGAGTCACAACCTTTAGCTAGGTATCAACAAATCTGCTATCTTTTTCATTACTCAAGCACTCACAGGAAAGTACTACTCAAGCTCAGGCCCAAATATGCTAGTATTAAACAAGTCAAAAAGTGTCTTTCTTCTCTCTCCTTTACTACTCCTAAAACAATTAATCCTAAAAAATAAAAAATTACCCAGTTCAAAGCGCCCCCCCCCCCCCCCCCCCAAATGGGAAAGAACTGAGGCTATAAGAAAACCCAAGGAGTGGATGATCTATGCCGCTAATGAGAAAAAAAAAACTATAAAAGAAAAATAGAAGAACAAAATAAAATCTTTTTTGAATTTTTCTTGGTTTTCTATTTTTTATTTTTTATAAATATAAGGCTAAGAAATATAAAATCCTATGGCATAATCATCCTTGACCTCAAAAATCAGAAGTACCCACCCCATACCTTAAAAATATGCATTGTCCTCAATGCATGTACAGTAGAGAAAAATTAAAACAAGGGTGAGATATACTCCCTGAGACCCTCTAGGGCCTAGCTAGCAACATAATCCTCAACATTAAGGGTCGGGACGATCCCACACTTAAGCCCAAACATGCTCCTCAGCTTTCAACTTTGGGTACTCAGACTTCCCCTAATCTGCAAAACAAAAACAAAATAAAACGTGACACTATAAAAATAAAAATCTAAAACTATTACACATTGGGTTGCCTCCCAATAAGAGCCTTCATCGCGACACGACGTGAATCTACTTTTTCCTCCACCTCAAACTTATGAATTATACCCTCAATTTTGAATCAAATTTTCTATCATTCTTCTGACGCGGTGGTGTAAAATAAAGGAACCAAACAATAGGTGTTGCATTTCGCACTTCTTGGCCCTTAAGTGAGGAATGTCGTTTTGTCTTTTTGGTTTGACAAATTTCAGGATGTAAGGCTCTTGTTCCTCATCTATACACTTCTTCATCGGCGTGGAAGGCTCAATTTCCATGTCGCCAACCAAACATAATGTAGAAAAATGTTTAGAATGAGGACCAACAAGACCCAACTCTAAAATTGCATTACTTTTTGACATCCTCACTTTTGTACACTTCTTCAACATTGGCATCATCAACAAAGATCTAATCAAATGGTTGGAATTCCTCTATATGCTCCACACGCTGGCCACTATCCAAGATCATATGTAGTTAGGCATCAGACGCCTTAACCTTTTATTCAATTGAGCTTGCAGGTCATGGATATCTGAGCCAAATTGGTCTATCTCTTGTCCGAGCTTTGTTCTTTCTTCCATGAAGTATGTCATGTCACTTGTAATTTCATCAAGATATTCCCTCCATACCTCTAATCGCTGAGATCGAATCAATAGCCAAGTATCACTCACAAAAGCCACCTTGTGAAAATCACTTGAGAGACTAGAACAACACTTAGGACGCTCTTTCCACTGGCCACCACACTAGTTACAAAAGTTCCAATCATAGAATTTAGAACGGCCACACATCACATCCTGTATGGTCCAAATTTTAGAACAATTTTCCCATAAGTGGGGTCCTCCACAAAGTGCACAAAAATCATTAAAACATGAATACCCAACATTCGATAAATTTTCGTTCCAAGATGCCATGTCAAGAAGACTACTAGACTATTAAACAAACAAAAAAAAAAATGAATAGACAAAAAGAAAAGTATAATCTAGATAAACAATTAATTTCTAAGTCCCCGGAAACGGCGCCAAAAACTTGTTGATCCCAAACGCACACGCAAGTATACGTGGTCGTACAAGTAATATAGGATTTAAAGTCTTAATATCGTACTCACAGGGACTTATGATTAACTATTTACTAAAATCAAACTAATGCTAATTATCTAAACAAGAAATAAAATCCAAATTTATATTTACAAAAAATTATATTTATAAACTAACCAAAAATAAAAGAAAGCAAATAATGAACTTCAACCAAGAAAGAGAAAAATTTTAAAGGAGAAGAGATAGATCTAGGGCTATGACCACTAACGATCCAGTTGAGTCTTCAAATCGTTCCACCTATGGGTTACTAGTTGACGGGTTAATTATAACTTTATGAGTATCTTCCGAGTTGCTCATGAGCCTGTAGATGCTAATATAACGCCTATATTCCTATGATCGCCAGAGGTAACAAGAATGCAATTACTTCTTCGTATTCAACTAAGCAAGGCTAAGGGGTATATTCCTATCCTCAGTAGCGAAACGATTAATCAAACAAGCTCTATTTGTTCTTATTACGCATGCAAATTCTCTATCCCTAGTTCAATTCACGCGCCACAGATGGTGCTCAACTATTTCGTCAAATAATCAAACAATTAAGACAAAAAACAAATAAATAACCCAAAGATGGAAATCAATAGATATAAACAATAATCAAACATCAACTTTCATGTTTGAGCCAAAACCCTAGAACTAAAGAGTTTAGCTCCACATAGACATAGAGGAAAAAATAACAAATCATCCTAATAAAAACGTAAAAACTAGTACTACAGATAAGAGAAGGCAAAACTTTGTAGCTACGGCCTCCACGGCTGCTCCAAGCTCTCTCTAGGTCCAAAGTTCTATCAAAATCGTGTAGGATATCTTTTTATAGGGTACCAACAGACCCGGGCTTTTAAAAATCAAATCCAACTCAGACCAGGAAAAATAGCGGGTTTGCGGCACCTGTGCGTCGCGCAGGTGGCGCACAAAGCCAAAATATATTCAGAGGCCAATATTCGTGTGGCACCATTGTGTCGCAAGCTGATGATCACGAATTTCCAAAGTTTTGGTCCATTTTTGTTTTCACGTCAGCTGCCAGGTAGTACTTCTCCTTATTTCAATTGTTTCATCTCTTTAATATATTCACTCATCATTCAATAATTGGCCAATCATTACTCTAATAAAACAATCATTAAGCCCATTAACTTGATGTGTGTCACGTGCAGTGTTTTAAAAGGCGGGGGCGTAAGGTGGGGCGTTTTGCATACGCCTCGACGAGGCGTAAGCCTCGAGGCACGGGGCGTAAGCTCATGGGTATTTAATTTTTAGTATTTCTTAAAATAATATAATTACAATAAATATTTTTAAATAGGTAAAATTACATAAAAAATAAAAGAAAACTGTAAATAAATGAAATACATACATATATATATATATATATATATATATATATATATATATATATATATATATGTATGTATGTATGTATGTATGTATGTATATGTGTGTGAGAGCGCGCGCGCGCTTGATCCTCACAAAAAAATGATCAAAGCAATCCATTATACACCGCTTATAGCTTGTAATTATATATAACATAATTTTACAAGTATAAACAATACAATGAAATAAAAGCTATTATGAAATGCAAAACAATTCTAACATTTTAACTTTCAAACACGGAAAAAAACACAGTTTCTTAAAACACTATTACTATCATACTATTCATTTTATCTCCCTATAAGCAAATAATCAATAAAATTTATCAATATTACAATTAAAACATAACTTCTTCATGAAAAAAAAAAAATCTATGATAATTCTGATACATAGGACTTATGACCAATGACAAGTGAAAATGTACAATTCCGCTATGTGTTTTTTTTTTTTTAAATTAAGTGATATTCACCCTCACGACGTTCTCAAATAGTAAATATCCAATACTACGACTTGTTATATGAGTTACACCCAACCTTCTATTTCAATAGATGAAAAACTATTAAGTATCATTATTTTGTTAAACAATTACGAGGGTGAATGATTTTAATTAAGGAATTTAAAATATAATTTGTGTAAGAGCTTTTAGGCGAGCCCTGAGTGTTGGGCGTTAGGCGTGTTTAGGGCGTACGGTTGGGCGCTTAGGGCGTAAGCCTCATAGGAACTAAGCCCCGCATGTTAGCCCCAGGGCGTTTTGCCACTGCCCTGCCCCGAGGCGAGCCTCGGGGCGAGTCTTGACACTGCCTTTTAAAACAATGGTCACGTGTCGTCAAAGTTCAAACGCGACCTCTTCTATTCCTTTTTTCCTTTCTTGTTCTTCCACATTTTATTCAATTTTGCTCCAAATCTCTTCATCTTCACACATCTTTATTCCTACATAATAAAATATAATATTAAGCACCAAGAAATGTAATTTGTACTCAAAAGACAATTAAAAGTACTAAAATGTGAGGCAAACAATGAATAAATATATGCATTTTAGGGCGAACATCAGTAATACCATGTATGAGAAATAATTTATAATTATGTGAGTAATAAAAATGAGCAAATTGTGATCCCTAAGATGGGTTATGTTGACTTAATTAAGCTAAATTGATAGAGTTCAATTGCGAATTATTCACATTGATACTTATTATTTAAGTGTTGAAGGTGTTTAAAGTATTTTGCGGAGTGAGGTTGAAGTAAGTTATCATATACCTCATTTTAAAGTGTTTTAATGAAAAAATGCATGTCTTTAGGCCTAACAAAATTGTTTTGAACGTCAGTATATCCCCTTAGAGCGAGCAAGTCATGCTATCCAGTTTTTGGATAAAAGAATACTTTTGCGCTGTTTTATTGACCATGCATATTATGTCTATATTTAATGTTATATATAAAAGATATGCTTAAATGTTAAAGATAACACATGCATGTCATGTGAAGTGCTTATGATATGTTTCAAGAGAATGTTTACGAGATACTCATGATATTTCAAGTTAGAGTTCATTATGTTTACTTTATCCCATACTTATTAGGTTGTTTTCAGGTTTATGACTTATCTCGACCACCATCGTGTACACATGGTGTATTTTAGATGTTAGTGATTAGAGTTACTCTCCAATTAAAGTAAAATTATGTTCAGTAAAATTTCTTACTTGAATGCACAATTTTCCAAGATATGTGTTGAATGCATGCTGCTCTCCATAAATGGGTGTAATGAAACGTTTATGGTATTTTACTATTGTTGCAGTACCCTATATATCAAATATTTCGCTTAAATCTTAGACGATAAAGCCAATGATGGTTATGGACGAATACAATTTTTTATGAAATTGTACTCAGTCCCTCCACGGGCATTATTGTTGTGGTCTACTGCATGCTGAGCAGTTGCTATTGGAGTGGAGGTATGTGCTAGGTTTTTTACTTACAAGGAGATCTAGTTATGTACAAGGTTTTTTATTTAGTGGGTCGGTTTTAAATGATGGAGCTGGTTTAAAAAATTAAAACAGGTTAATTTAGGGGATTTGGGAATTTCCGTCAAGATAGAGGTATATTTGAAAACTTTAATGACGGAAAGGATATTTTTTTACCCAAATCCGTAACAGAGGATATTTTTATCTATTATAACAAAGTAGATGGGTATGTTCGACTCTTTTCCCTATATTTATGTTATGTTGATATTTATCACTTTATTCCGTACCTAGGATTTAGCTATGAGCCTAAGTTATATTTTTCAATTATGATAATGTTATTAAGATAAATGCTTTAATTAATTAAATACCATGAATGTTTATGTTATGTTAAAGAAATTAATGTTTTGAAAATACGTTGACAGGTCTATGAAGTTCACTCGATGTTCAAATACAAATAATGTTCCTCCAAACTTGGGGTATGGCAAATTTGATATCACAGCACTAGGTTTAAGGTATGTCTTAGTGACTCATGGAACTGTGTTTAGTAGAATCTCAATTATGAATATGTTGCCCATCGCACTTATAATTAGGAGGCTACAAGAATATTTTGGAATTGTTTCACTTCATTCATATTATTCGAGATGGTGCAATTAGAACCCATTTTAGGAAAGAATTAGGATTGACATGTGCGACTGTGTATTCTAAGAAGATGTACACACACTATTAGTGAATGCTAATAGAGTTTTCTGGTGAAAACGGATAATCACTTAGAGAGTTGTATTTAATGGGTTTAAAGACGAGTAGGTTGTATCCAATCCCGGAAACTCTCCTTTCGGGGTCAAGGTTAGTGATTGCAAGAGTTAGACTGAATGAACTGAGCTTAAGAAATGATAAAAACAAGCAAGATAAATATATGTTCAAACGTAAATGATGAGTCTGGATATGTATTACTTCAAAAGGAAAAATAGGAGATATGTTACAACAGATGGAGTGAAGATGCCTTTAGCTTACATGATAAGCTATCCATATAGAAACCAAAGCAAGACTTTACAACCCTTACGGGCGACTGATGTGACCCGACTATACACCCACGTGTTGTTCTGCCACGACACTCTAATCGCGATTCATTGATATGACCTGACACTACTAAAAAACTGCAAAAAATCGATGGACAAAAAACCGACAGACTGCGTCGCTTTGAAAAACCAATGGAAAACCGACTCACTGCGTCGATTTTTTGCATTTCTATTTTTTTAAATTATTTTAATTAGAAAACCGACGGACGACGTCGATTTTTTTGGCAGAATTTTGAAAATATATTTCCGCCAAAAAAAACCGACATCCCACATCGGTTTGATTAAAAAATAATAATAATAATTAATATAAAATCGACGGACAATGTCGGTTTTATTTTTAAAAATATTTTAAATAATTTTCAATTCATTTTGTTTTTTTTAAAAAATAATAAACAATTTTTTTTAAGAAACCGAC
Source organism: Lycium barbarum (assembly GCF_019175385.1). Classification (NCBI taxonomy): domain Eukaryota; kingdom Viridiplantae; phylum Streptophyta; class Magnoliopsida; order Solanales; family Solanaceae; genus Lycium; species Lycium barbarum. The sequence continues at coordinate 93,974,894 of NC_083346.1, forward strand.
GGACGGGGTCGGTTTCTTTTTTTATTGGGTCAAAATCTGGTCAACAGACGGAAAAAACCGACGGACAAGGTCGGTTTTGTCCGTCGGTTTTTTTTTTTTTTTAACAAAATGGGCAGACGGGTTCATTTCCCATTTCCTCTCCTCTTCCCAAACAAAACTCCCCATTCCCTAAAACCCTACCCCTCCCCCCCTCCGCCCAGCCTAGCCGCCGCCTAGCCCCGCCGCCTGCGCAGCCCGCCCCCACCTACCCCAGACCCATTTTTAACTTAATAAACTGAGGTTAGTTTCTTTTAAATTAGGGCTTTTAAAATTCTTTCAATTTTAGTTTTATTTATAGATTTTAGGCCTAATGTTAGTCTATTTAGCTTTGCTAAACATCATTTGCAATGTTATTAATGTTGAATTTGTGAAAAAATGTAAACTTTATTTGACTAATTTACTTCTCTCTCTTTTTTTTTTTTTTTTTTGCTTGAGATTGTGCTATATTTTATGTTCTTTGTCAATGTATTTGTGTAAGCTTAGTTATCATTGTTTGTAATATTATTGATGTTGAATATGTGCAAAAATGTATACTTTAATTATTTGACTAGTTTTTTTTTTTGGTTGGATTGTGCTTTTTGTTAGAATCCATAAGTTATTAGAGTTGTTATTGATCATTCCAAATTAGAATTGGTTGAGATTGTGCTTTTCAAAGTTAGAATTGTTAAGTTATAGTATTTCTATAACCTCAAAACTAAATTGTAGACTTTATTTCACTAGATTTACTTTTCAATTTTTAGAATTGATTGGGATTGTACTTTTCAAAGTTATAATTATTAAGTTATGTTAGAATTACTAAGTTATAATATCTCTATAACCCCAAAACTAAAATGTAGACTTTATTTGACTAGATTTACTTTTCAATTTTTAGAATTAAAGTTAGAACCCATAAGTTATTAAAGTTAGAATTGTTATTGAGAATTCAAAGTTAGAATTGGTTGGGATTGTGCTTTTCCAAGTTATATTAAAGTTAGAATCTATAAGTTATTAAAGTTAGAATTGTTATTGAGAATTCAAAGTTAGAATTAGTAAGTATTGTGGTTTCTTAAATTATTGATATTCAATTTGTGAAAAAATGTAAACTTTATTTGTTAGTTTACTTTTCATGTATATATATATATATATATATTTGCCTGCGATTGTGCTATTTTTTATGTTCACTGACAATGTATTTGTGTTAGCTTAGTTAGAATTGGTTGTGATTGTGCTTTTCCAAGTTATGTTAAAGTGAGAATCCATAAATTATTAAAGTTAGAATTGTTATTGAGAATTCAAAGTTAGAAGTGGTTGGGATTGTGTTTTCTTAAGTTATATTTTAAGTTAGAATTCTTAAGTTATAATATATTCTATAACCTCAATAATTTGTGGGTATATTTTTGTAGATGGATCGTATGTGGATGTATAATGTGAATAATAGTAATCGTGTGGGTGTACATGATGAATTTGTTGAAGGTTTTGATGGGTTTATCACACATGCAATGTCACTTCACCCTTTTCAAAATGAAGGGGTAATTAGGTGTCCTTGTTCTCATTGCCGGTGTATGTAAGTATTTGAAACCGGAAGCGGTTAGGGTGGTCATTTATATAGTCGTGGGTTTAAGCAGAAATATTATGTTTGGACTGATCATGGAGAGACTGATGGGGTCAATGGTATATTTTATAATATGGTTGTTGGTGAAAGTAGTGTATTGCAGGAATATAGTCATGTCCAATATGATAGAGTTAAGGATATGGTTAATGATGCTTTTGGCGTACAGTCTGGGTTTGAACCTGAGAAAAATTTTGAGGAACCTCCTAATGAAGAAGCAATGCGCTTCTATCAAGAATTAGAAGAGGCTAGTCGTCCACTTTGGGTAGGGAGTTAGTATTCTAAGTTGTCTGTTGCAGTAAGAATGATTAACATCAAATCAGATTGGACTGTTGCTGAAGCTGCTATGGACTCAATGATTAAGCTTGTAGGGGAACTAATTAGTCCAGAATTCGACATACCTAAGAGTTACAATGAAGCAAAGAGATTGGTTTCCAAATTAGGATTGTCGTATGATAGAATTCATTGTTGTCCAAACGGTTGTATGTTGTTCTATAAGCAAGATGCTGATTTAAATGAATGTAAATTATATGGACATGCGCGTTATAAGCGGACACCTAGTAGGAAGATGGTTCCAATTAAGGCGATGCAATATTTACCTATTATACCTAGGTTAAAGAGGTTGTTTTCATCGCCGAGTTCTGCTCCTCACATGAGATGGCACAGTGAAAATAGAAGGCCACCTAGTGTTATGCGTCATCCATCGGATGGAGAATCGTGGAAACATTTTGATAGAACTTATCCTAATTTTGCTAGTGAACCAAGAAGCATTCGTTTGGTTTTGTGTGCGGATGGTTTCACACCATACTCCGTTTTGGCTGCACCCTATTCTTGTTGGCCTGTATTTCTTACTCCATATAATCTACCGCTTGAGATGTGTATGACAAGTCCCTATATATTCCTAAATTGTGTTATCCCTGGTCCTCGTAGTCCAAAAGTTTTGATTGATGTCTATCATCAACCTTTGATTGATGAGTTAAAACAATTATGGTGTGAAGGTGTAGTGACATATGATGTATCAACTAAGAGCAATTTCACGTTGCGTGCTTTTTTGATGTGGACTATTAACGATTTTCCTGCGTATGGGATGTTGTCTGGTTGGATGACTGCTGGAAAGCTTGCTTGTCCTCATTATATGGAAAATAGTAAAGCTTTCACTTTAAAACATGGCCACAAAAATTCATGGTTTGATTGTCATCGTTAGTTCTTGCCTATGGATCACCAATTCAGGAAAATGAAACAAGCATTTAGAAAGAATAAAACTGAAAATGATCCCCCATCTTGAACATTGTCAGGAGAAGAAATTTGGGGCAGGGTTTGTCACTTGCCTAAGGTCACAAAAGTTACCCCTTATAAACTACCTGGTTATAGTGTTGAACATAATTGGACTAAACAAAGCATATTCTGGGAGTTACCATATTGGAAGGATAATCTTCTACGGCATAATCTTGATGTGATGCATATTGAAAAAAATTACTTTGATAATTTGTTCAACACTGTTATGGATCTTAAAGGCAAGACAAAAGATAACCCAAAAGCTAGATTGGACCTAAAGGAATATTGTAGGCGCCCTGAATTGAACTTGCAAGAGTTAGCTAATAATGAAGTGTTCAAGCCCAAGGCTAGTTTTTCATTCACTTTGGAGGAGAAACGAGAGATTTGTCAATGGGTTAAGAATTTGCGGATGCCAGAGGGGTATGCGTCTAATTTTGACAAGCGTGCTAATATGAATGAAGGAAAATTGATTGGTATGAAAAGTCATGATTGCTATGTTTTCATGGAAACTTTGATTCCTATTGCATTTAGCCACCTACCGGAAAGAATATGGAAACCAATCACAGAGATAAGTTTGTTCTTTAAGGATTTATGTTCTAACACTTTGACGGTAGAAAACCTTCAAAAAATGGAACAGAATATGCCAGTCATTACAACTAAGCTCGAGAAGATCTTTCCATGTGGGTTTTTTGATGTGATGGAACATCTTCCCATTCATCTTGTACAAGAGGCACGCCTTCGAGGCCCGATTCAAACTAGGTAGATGTATCATTTCGAGAGGTAAGGAACCAAACTTACTACCTCTTTTTTTAATGTATTTTGTTAACTAATTACTGTTCCTATTGATATTAAACATGTGCAGGACCATTGGCAAATAAAAAATTGGCTAAGAAGAGATCTAAGATTGAAGGATCTATTTGCGAAGCGTATCTTACAAAGGAAACAGCGCATTTTTGTTCATATTATTTCGGAGAGCAAGTGTCATGTATGAGAAATAGGCCCAACCGTAATGATGAGGGTGGGGTTGATCCTTGTTACGCCCGATTTTGAACGGGTTCAAGGTAGTTTGCAACTTCCCGGTTATTCTAACTGGTTTAAACGGGTTAGAGTCGCCACCTTATTTTTAAGGAAAAACATGAAACCTATATGTGTTTGTGTGTCTACTCCATTTTTAGTCCACGAAACATATGAGATTCTAGATAAGAGTTTTATTTACCTCGAGGGGAAGGTGTTAAGCATCCCTCAGAGTCTGTCCGAAAACAGTCCTTAAACTTAGTTTAACTGAACACTAGAGGGGGATTATCTATCTGTTTATCATTGTTATTACATGTTTTCAAAATGTTACGACTTCATGAAAAGCTACACTAGGTGATAATATAATAAGTATATACAGTGTATATAAATGTATTTATATCAAGTATCAAGTATTCATAAAGAATGTATAGTAAAAAAGAACATATAAAAGAGTATAAAGAGAATGTACCTCGTAAGTATAAAAATATATCTGTTAATACAAAGAGTGTATATATATGTTAGTGTAAAGAATGTATAACTAAATTAAGAATATATATATAAAAAAATGTAAGATTATCTAAAAATAAATATATCAAGGATATAAAGAATGGGCGTCTATGTATATTAAAAGAATGTATGTATATTAAACATATAAAGAACATATTTCAAGTGTAACAGAGTGTACGTCAAACCTAAAATGTATAAAGAATTGTATAACTAGGTATATTAGTGCATAAAGAATGTAAAAATAATTTACGAATATTCATTGGTGTAAAGATTTTATACAACGAAATTATTCAGAAAGGTGAAGTTTATTTGACTTGTTTCTACCGTTGAGTGAAAAAGAGTGTTTGTTTAATGAATATCCTATCAAAAGAATAAGGAACAAAATAATTGTAACAAGTATTGGTAAAAAAAAATAAAAAAATATAAGGAATTGTGGATAAAAAATGAGTGAAAATGTGTAATGCATCTAAAGAATAAAAGATTTGTAAAGGGACAACTTAATATTTGCCTAGCGTCAAAATGTGGATTTAACTTAACTAAAATATATATTAGTGTACACGAAACAATATAAAATGTAAGTTGTATTAAGAGTGTATGAAGAATATAAAATAAAGGATGGACTAGTATTTTTGCCTAATCGTCAAAAGTGTGAATTTATTTAACAAAGTATTTATACCAAGTCAATTTAATCTAGTTATGAAAGTATTGACGGCCTAAGTCTTGCCTAAAGCGAATGACAATTAAATTTAACAAACAAGGCGACAAGTAAATAAATATATCAATCCGTCATTCCAAAAATAAAGTTTCCACTATACTATGAGTTTATGTTTTGTACAGTTATAAAAAAAATGTGAAAAGTAAATACAAACAGTGATTCGATGAAGTCTTTGGGTTCCTTCCGAGTGTCGTCTTCGGGATGTATCTCCGGGTACCTGTATAAACACTTAGTAAAAGTGTTAGTAAGAGAATAAATAACTATCGAATGAATTAAAGAAATAATGAATAAACTTGAAATAAAAAACCCGTCTTTTGTACATGGGAGGCCTTGGAAATCGACGGAAATTTCTTCATCGGCCATTTGGGTTTAGTATTCCCCCAAATGATAAGAAGGGTAAAAATGTCAACAATAGTCCTGTTGGCCGTCGGAGCAGTATTTTCCGGGCACAAAATCTAACAGTTATTTAGTAAAAAGAATGCAAAAAATAGTTTTCTACCTTAACCCTAGTCAAACAAGAAGTGTAGAAAATAGTAGTAGGATCTTACAAAATTATACCTTTCATTAAAAGTATTTCACATTATACCAAAAACATGTTAGCTGCACCGATACATACATTATTCGTGACAATTTAAAGCCTGTAGAGCACAACCCAAAATATTAGAAACTAGTGAATTCGACCGCGCTTTGCGTGGTAGTCAAAAACCTAAATAATCTTTTATTAATACTTGAATGTTGAAACAATTAAACAAATATCTTCAAGTCCAAATATATCATTTTAAGTTCTAATCCATTTTGTTATTAACATATCATTTTATATTTCTGTCTACTTTTTATCATTTAAGGATATTTTGTTTTTAGTGATGTTTGACCCGATTTGTAGTGAAACTATGCCCTTTTCCTCCAGTTCTTCCTGTTTTAATTTCTTCTTTCTTACTTGTCTACCTATTCATTTTTTACTAAAATATCAAATCTTCCTTTTGTTTCTTAATCCTTTTGCTTCTTACGCTCTTAACTTTCAAGTAATTTAAGTAGGTAATTAAAGAGATCCAAAAGCATAATAAAGATAGGAAAGAAAAAAGACTCAAACGTATTGAAAATTCTTTTTGACTCATGAATTGTTTCATAACGTATAAACAAAAAATTATATAATCTAACAATTACAGTAACACATGCATTAAAAATGTACCCGTTAAAAAAAAATGAACCCGAAAAAGAAGTGTTGATAGCTCCCCACAATCAACAATCAATTGAAAAGCCAGGACGGAATGAGAATATCAGTAGACATTTGCAAGCAAACAACCTGCAGCCAAAGAGAACAAAAAAAAAAAAGCAAAGAAAATTGACCCAAAAAAGAGTAAAGTGGCACAAATTGGCTCAGTAGACATTTGCAAGCAAACAACCGATTTTAATGGATGTTTTGCGGTCAGATCCAAAACTTTAAAGCAGAAAAAATTCCTTTTTGGGCCATAAATAGTGGTGTCAGTGACAAAAAAAAAGGAGAGGGGGTGACGTTGGTTGTTGGCTGCTAGGGGTGTCGTTGACGGTGATGAAAAAGAGAGGCAGTGGTCGCGGTGGGAGTTGTGGCGGCTTGTTGTTGGCTGCTCCGGTTCACCGGAGCTAAAAGCTCCTCGCCGGAGGAGCGAAGAAGACGAAGAGGGGGAGAAAGAGAGCGGTGATGTCGTTGTGATGTTGGGGTGTTGTTTGGTTGCTCCGGTTCATCGGAGCTTGAAGCTCCTCACCGGAGCAGTGACGAGGACAAAAGGGGGCCGGTGGTGTGGTGGTTTGCGGTGGAGTGGGTGAGAGAGAGAACGAGACAAAGTGGTGGGGCAATGGGGTCGCTGGAGCAGTGGTGGTTATGGGTTGTTTGGTGGTGGAGATATGGTTGGAGGTGGTTACGGGTTGTTTGGTGCTGGAGATATGGTTACACGCTCTTTAACGAATCAGCCCCCCCCCCCCCCCCCCCTAAAAAAAAACGTTAATTTTAAGCACGTCGAGCCAAAATTAGGTGTCAACAATCCTAACTACCCACCATTGTCCATCTTTAATCAACCAGGACGAGGTTCTAAAAAGCCTCCAAAACGAACCCTGAGTAGTATGGAGAGGCAATCAGCTGTGGCACATGTTTTTCTCAATTGCCCTGAAATTCAAGTATATATTCGGTGAGTGTCCAATTATGTTATTGAATTAAATGGGTAACTGATAAGGGTGAAACTAATTAAAATCTTGCATATGTCGAACAATTACTTCGTAGAACTTGAGGGCGATGAAGCCATATATTCTAAGTTTTGCCATTGGCTATACGATTTTGTAAGTGTGGAAATTCATTGCATAATTTCAATTAAATGTAGGCTACATAAAAGTTATTGAATTTTAATTTTCCTCCTTATTATATAGGTTTATCATACAGGAGAACTATTCCCAATTTGTGAAAGATATAGCTCTTGGACTAGGCAATGAAGTTAACACAATGAAAAAGTACATTGTTAATGGCTACAAGTTTCAAATCGAAGAAGTTTATCAATATAAGAAGACGAATAATAGTGGAGTGTGCATTAAAGGCGATGCTGATGGTAGCGGTGTAACTGTTGATTATTACGGTGTGCTGTAGGAGATCATACAACTTAAGTATCTAGGTTACCCTAAGAAGAAGATAACATTATTTCGGTGCAAGTGGTTTGATCCAAGACAAAAAGGTACAAGGGTGAATCGTCAACATAACGTAATCGAATTCAAACACACAATACAATACAATCGCTATGATCCCTTTATAATTGCACAAAATGCTAAGCAACTGTATTATGCTCCATATCCTTTGCGTAGGGATAAGCCTGATTGGTGGGTGGTTGTAAAGACTAAGCCTGTGGGGAGGATTGAGGTCGATAATGCATTAGATGTGGCGTATCAAAATGATGTACCAGTTGTTCATCAAACGGTTGGCACAGAGTTAGAAAATAGTCTGGAACATCCTCAACACATATTAGAAGAAGTTGATAAAGATGATGTAACTATCATAGAAAATGTTGAGGAAGAATCAACCGATGGACCTGAAACAAGCGATGAGGAAGAATCATCTGATGAAAATGAAACAAGAGAGGATGAGTGGGAGGATGACTAGTTGCATGTTAGTTTATTCTATACTTGATAATAACACAATTCTATACTTGTTAAATTTTTATTCTAACGTTATTAACTTTCTGTATGCTGATATCATTAGGTGGTAGTGATCAAGGTAGAGGTAGAAGTAGAGGTAGAGCTGGAGGTACTAGTAAGAGAGAAGATAAGAGACCTATAGATCCTACAACTACTAGTAGCCAGTCCATTCCCTCCGCCTCACATATGCAGTCTACTCCACCTCCTTTTTTTTATGCCTAGCTCTTCTATGCAGGCCTAGTCTGGTCAGTGGGTCTTTCAGCCGGCACCACCTCAGCCGGCATCATTTACCCATTCTACTTTTATACCTACACCTATGTATTGCCCACCACGTGGCAGATCTCCTAGCACATCAGCCACTTTGTCTCCTTCTCCTTCTCCAAGTGGTACACCTCCTAGTGTATCTAATTTGCGCATTAGAGATAGCAGCTCTGAGCCCGAGTCACTGCCATCCAGCCAGTCTCAGACCCATCTTCATCCTCCTGCACCTGCACCTGCACCTACACCTGCACCTGTACCTGCACCTGCACCTGTACCGGTTCCTGTACAGGCACTGGTATATCATGGTTTACAGCCGGGAGATAGAGATTCGATCGGTTGGATTTTTATCGTGCCTGGGGGAGCTAGGTAAGATTGTCTTTTACTAGTTTTCCTAAAGTTTTTCCATCTTAATCTTATATGCGTTAAATTTTTTAACTACAGGTACTATCCAGATCACGAAACTATAAAAGCCTTGCTGGATGTTGTTCGGAGGCTTTATGGCGATCAGTTTTATACTTCATGGGGTGAAATCCCATATGATACTCGACATGCTATGTTTAGAGAGTTTAACATATGCATCTTATTATACATTTCATAACTTGAATTTACTTTTATCTAAATTATCTAACATTAGCTATTTGATTTGCAGATGTATTGTACATGGGATCCAATGGACAATGATAGGGTTGCTGCAAACTTTGAGAGGAAGGGGAGTACAAGGTTGTCTGATTGGTTTTCGAGCGCTAGAAGGTATACGAGGATGCCCCAATGGCTAAACGCCGAACAGTGGGACAAACTTAAGGCATATTGGCGAACTCCTGAGTTTATCGCCAAGTCTGAGCAGGCAAAGGCTGCCCGTGCATCCCAGAAAGGTGGTTCTTTGCACACTACGGTTGCAAGAAGTCAAGGGCACGTGGCCAGGACAATGGTAAGTAATTTTGTACTTTTAAAGTTACCTACGATCAATATATCATTATTGAGTTATTAATTTTATCTTTAACATTTTTTTTTGTAGAAAAAAGCTACGGGGCAGATGCTGACTCAGGATCAGCTATTCCTAAAGACCTACACAAAAAAGAAAAAGCAAGAGTCGGATCCGACCGTATGGGTTGAGGATAGGGCTCGTGATTCCTATGTAAGTGATAATTTTATTATTTAAGTAATTATATATAAGTTTCATTATGACATATTCGTTATATACTAAGTTTTATTTTTGAGTATACAGACGCAATTTATGGATGATGTGAACCAGTACAACCAAACTCAGCCTGAGCAGCCGAGCCGCCCTCCACCGGAATTAGAGATAGATTTTTGGTGTAGAGCAGTTGGGGGAGTACAAAAGGGTAGAGCGTACGGTCTAGGCCGAAGGAATAACTTAAGTCGCCTTCGGTCAGGATTACGAGGTGAAGAGTCTTCTCGACAACCGAGGGAGTTGATGGTGTTTAGGTCGCAGCTATGGCGCAACAAATTGCTGAACTTAATAGGAAATTAGCTGAGACTGAGGCAAAAAGAGTTGAGGAAAGTAACTCCATGAAAGCGAACCTTGAATCGCTCATGGCACAAGTTAAAAGACACATTGCATGTGGATAGTTTGGTGTGACCCCTCCCCCCCCCCCCCCCCCCCCTCCAACCCAGAAGATGATGATGCAGATGATGATGACGGTGATTACGTAGCTCGGACACCGGATGATCACTTGTAGTAGTTTGGATTTAATAATGGACTTATGTTTTATGGACTTATGTTAAAACTAGTTAATGGTACTTTTGGTTGGACATTTAAATATTTTTGAACTATGAAGGTCTATTTAGATCGTATTTGATGTGTTTAGGTAGTGTTTGATGTATTTTATTATTACTTACGGTGATTTTATGTGTTGTAGCTCTTTTAGAATTGATTTAGAGCATTTTAATGCTAGTTTTGAGCAGTTTTTGGTATTGATTTTGGTACTGGTTTTTGTGCAGGTGTGGCTGCAGAAAATGCAGCAATTGCATGCAGGAAATTTTCTAGAAAACCGATGCAGTCCGTCGGTTTCTGGAAATTAATTTTGGAAATTTTCCAGAAAATCAACGGAAAACCGATTCAGTCCGTCGGTTTTCTGGAAATTAGTTCTTAAAATTTTCGAGTAAACTGACGCACTCTGTCAGTCACTGCGTCGGTTTTTTCATAAATTTTATATTGTTTTTATTTAAGATAAAAAATCAGAAATTAAAAAAACTGAGTCAGTCCGTCGATTTTTTTAATTTTTTTTTTAAATTATTGGATAAAAATCGACAGACCACGTAAGCGACGCAGTCCGTCGCAAAAAACCGACGCGGTCCGTCGGTTTTCAAAAAGCGAGGCTATGTAAACTGGCGGACTGTAAAAGGTCGATTTACCGTCGGTTTCATTGAAAAAGCCAACGCGGTCCGTCGATTGTTTTGGTCGGTTTTTGGCAGTTTTTTAGTAGTGTGAGTAGGTGGAAGTGGGTGCCAGCTATGGAGGCATTCCCGACCTCTTCGAATTCCCGATTTTACCCAACACAGATAGTCCCCCCTGTTATACCCCGTATTTTTGAACGTCGGATTATTCGTAAGCTAATCGACGTAAGTTTAAGGACGGGATTATTTTTGGATATGAAATAAGAACTTTTAATTCTCAATTTTAATTAGTACATGAATTGCTTATAAATTTTATTTAGTGTAGAAATATTATTGGAGATTACGGACTAATTAATTATGATTAGATTATTAAGTAGGGATTAGTGATTAATTAAGTTAATTATATCTTGTGGGCCCCACCCGTTTTTAAATTAAAAAAAAAGTGATTACTCATTGGTGGGACACATGTCAAGGTAAGTGGACACATGTCCTATGGCTAGGAAGCATATATGAATTCACAAATTGTGAATCATGCCTAAGCCGTGCACTTTATTTTGTGCACAATTCAATTGAAAAAATAAAATAAAAGAGAGAGCATAGCCATGGCTTCTGCTCACGGCCAGCCATGGTAAAAAAAAATCTTTTTTTGTTTGCTTTGATTTAATTCCAAGGCGATTTACAAGTCCAAGGAGGTGATAGCAACATTGGTATTGAATTGAGGAAAAAGAAATAGCGAAATTGGAACAAATAAGCGTAGAATTTCCTCCGATTAAATTAAGGTAAGATTTTCTCATTTTATGGTATAATTGTATTGATGATGTTGAAATGGAAAGATTAAAATTAGATTCGATGAAATTGGAAGTAAGAAATTGCATGAATCCGTTGATATTAGGAGTTGTGGTTGTTATATGCAATTGTTGAGTTGAGAGGATTAAAAGTATGGTTCATGTTCGTATGTTGTTGTTCGTGTTGTTGTCGTGTTGTCGTTGATGTGGATTCTAAATTTGGAAGAAGGGAGTGTATAACGTATCGTATACAAAACGTATGTTGGTTTGTTTAGTGTATAATCTTAAATGTTAATGATTTGGATTGGAAAGGGATTAAGAAAGGTTGTTGAGTTGTTTATGGGTTGGATTGTAAGGATTCTATATGAATATTGCTATTGCTGTCATCGTTGGTATTGCTGTGATAACAGGAGGTTAATTGGAAGTTCGGGTTAGGCGAGTTATAAAGGGGAAATGCTGTCCGATTTCCGTTAAGTTCTTAACTAATAAAAATCCTAATCAAGAAAGTATGAATTGAAGAATGGTTCCTATAGGTAATTGGTTGCAGATTGAAAAGCTAGAAAGTATAGTTTACTAACGACAACGTTACTTTCTTATTAAATAGGCTAAAGGGGCGACGAAGCGAACGTGATTACGATTAACCTTCAACAGGTATGTAAAGTTAACCCTTCTTTCTTTTTGGCATGATCTTTATGAAACGAACAGACGATGTGTATATGATTCCAAAGAAGTTCCTATTCTTAGAGCCACTAGGATGGCTAATGTTCTTGATTTCCAAAAGCTATTTCATTATGTCTTGATACGTGTATATGATTCCAGAAGTTCTATTTGGATATAATCCATAGTGATATTCGAAAGGTACTTGATATGACTATTGTCTTGATTTTCAAATGATAGTTCGTTTTGATTATTCTATTGAGTCTCAAATATGATTTAATTTGCATATGGTTGCTCACTACTCTACTCGTGCATGCCTCAACATATCTTTCACTGAGTCCCGGGCCAGGATACGTTTTCGTGCACAGTTTCACTGCATTGTTCACCGAGTCCCTCACTAGAGGGCCGGGTACGGTATATATATATATATATATATATATATATATATATATATATATATATATATATATATATATATATATATATGATGGCGTTATGATGTGATGGTGTTATGATGTGATGGTGTTATGATGTGTTTATGGCGACAAGGATGGTATGTGGCGACCTTATTCACCGAGTCCCATAATGGGCCGGGTATGATATATGATATTGACATGCATGATTTATTTTTCAAAAGGCAAGTGTTTTGGTATTCTGGATGTTATACTTGTCTCTTGTACTCCCTATTTCAGTATGATTCTCTTTACGATATTTCATGCTTTATATACTCAGTACATATTCCGTACTGACCCCCCCTTTCTTCGGGGGGGCTGCGTTTCATGCCCGCAGGTACAGATAGTCGGTTTGGTGACCCTTCAGCATAGGACTTCTACTCAGCTGTCTTGGAAAGCTCCGTTGTTCCGGAGCCTAGACTTTTGGTACAGATCTTATGATGTATACGTATATGTTTATCCAGGGGTACGGCGGGGCCCTGTCCCGTCATATTTCGCTATCGATACTCTTAGAGGTCTGTAGACATATGTGTGGGTTGTGTATTAGTTCTGTTCAGCTGTGTCTATACGATGTGCTATGATATGATGTTCGTTTGTAGTGGCAGCCTTGTCGGCTTGCTTATGATATTGATATGTAGTGGCAGCCTTGTCCGCTTGCGTATCATCTTATGATTTGATTAGTTGTGACTCCTCAGGAGACAGTTTATCTGGATATATATATACGTGACGACGTTATGAACCTTGGAGTTCTTTTGCAAGTTTCCATATTGTTCTTAGATTCAGTTTGACTATATCCAACAGGTACGTACGAGTGTCCAGGTCGGGCACTAGTCATGGCCCACGGGGTTGGAGCGTGACACCCCCTTTTCGGTCCCTTTATGAATTTGAGACCATGAAGGGGAAGAGTCCGACCTGTCTGAACTTCATGCGGGAAATTGGCAAAACGTTGCGACTTCCGAACACGATTGGACACCTTGTCAGGGTTACATTAAATGAGCTCCTTCGCTCATTCAGCTGCGTCACTTTAGAAGCAGGCATCTGACGTTACATGAAGGCACGCCGTTTCGCTAATATAGGAGAATGATCGCCTATTTCCCTTATTTAAGCTACCATTTCGGGTTTCAAGAACAATATCTTTCAACTTCCGGCATTCTTTTGAACAAAAAGCCCATTCTTTAACATGTCCACTTCATCTTCTTCATCGCAACACTAGGCCGCCACTCAAGCGATTGGGCTACCCATAGGGTCCCAGAACGAGACTTTATAGACCATGAAACCATAGCTCACCTTCTACCGATCCCCAAGAAATAGACTTGGGCTCCACAACCACCGAGATCATTCCCCACTCCTCAACTGCTCAGGGGATTTCTATGTTAGCCATTGACTAGAATCCGTCATGACGATTCGCTTCCTGGTTACTAGTTCTTGCCTCGATCAGGTACATCTGGAATGCCATTGGGGGCCCGGAGTTGAGATACGCCTAGTTCGTAGGGACGCCAACATCTCCTGCCATTTCGTTGGTATGTCCACCATCTACACATAACTTTTCACTATTACCTTTACTCTCTCGATCCACCACGTTATTGAAGAATTTTGCCACCGCTACCGACTCTGCGTAAGGCAATTAGCCCCTCAAGTCTTGAGGATCTTGCAGTGCATTCAGTATTTGGCCGATCGAGCCAATCTGCCTTTTACCTTTGATAACCTGGCCCAACTGTACTCCCCTCGCGTATTCCGGGAGGAATGGTGCACCTGGCTTCCCGAGGCGTTCGGAGCCTCATCACTAATGCCGAGAACAATTATGACGGTGGATGGCATGATAGGTTTGTTATGAAACCTACCGATCTTCTACATAGCGCTTCTCTGGAACCATTCCTGGAATTATGGAACTATGTTTGTGAGTATCTTAACTTTATCTTTCTTCCCCTTCAAAGATTCCCCTCCCCTGCTTATGTTTCATTTTCTTTTACAGCGATCCTCGTGGAGCTAGACCACATGCCCGGTCTCTTCAGTTGGGTGATGAACCTCCTGTGCTTCTCTATTGGGATTGAAAGTACTTGGAGGAGTATATCTACCGACCGTTGGAGGGGAAAAAGTCACGGTGAGTTTTTAACAAAGACTTTTCCTTCCCGTTATCATTTTTCGCTTATCCTAGTATTCAGGGACCATTCCTCATGTGAAGTTTAGGCAGGCTTGCCTACCCGGGGATCATCATCCCGAAGGGCCCTTTCTCAAGAAGAAGCCCGCACCAATCTCGCTTTGATCTCGTCGCCGACTATTACAGCATCAGAATGAAGCTATGTCCAGAGTGGTGAATTTAGAAGAAGGCGGGGAGGATGGGGCTACTGATAGAGGAGAGGAATGGTCTTCTGAGCCTGTTGTTGACAACCTCAAAGGGACCACGGGCGATGTAGGCACTGGTCCCTCCACTCCGCCCTCTCAGGGGGAGAAAGATGAGACTAATCTAGAGCCTCCTCTCTCTTACCTGGTGGGACTACTCCTCCAGGTAAGTTTATTTAATTAAGGTCTTCACTTTGTTCCTTTTAAATTTCTCATCCTTCCGTCCGTTTTTCTTCATAGGGCCATGCTTCTATTAGTTCTATTCTCGAGACGGTGAGGAGCTCACCTTCTTCGTCCAGAGAAGTGAGGAGGCTGCGATCTGAGAACTCCCACCTGAGGGCTGATCTTTCCGAGCTGATGACTCGTACATCTTTTCCAGACTTGAAAAAGAGAGAAGCTAAGGAATCTTTGTCTGCTCAAGAGAGAGCCCTTTGGGACCTAACAATTGCTCATCGAGAACTTCAGGAGAAGGCAGCCCAGGTGGAGGAAGAGAGGTTAGCAGCCTAAGGGTGAGTGCAAGCGCTGAAGGCTTCCCAGACACAACTTAGAGCCCATAATGTTCGACTACAGCAGCATCGGCTTCCGATCAGCCCTTATCTAATCTCTTAGGGGACTATGCCGTGCAGAAGACCCGGCGCGATGTTCTTCTGGACATCAGAGAGGGCCGCATTTGAGATATTGATTCTGCTCTGACGGATGCAGAGGTGAATGTGGGGGCACCGATATTGCTATGGACGACCTCCGTGATCGGACCCCTTCCTCCTCTGATGTTTCCTGTAGTTCTTCGAATGATAAAGAAGCTACCCCTCCTACTTAGCCCCTGCTTACTGCTCTGTGGGCCTTTGTACCTGGTTAAAACTGCGCCGGCCGCCGTGTCTTTTGATTGTGTTTTTTTTATGTTTTATTTAAGCTTGAGTCTATGTACCTTTAATCTACTTTTAGTCCGAGCCTGCGTGCTCGTAATTATATCCTTTTCTAAGTTTTCCCCGTTGGATATTAGCCCTTATATGCCCTTAAAATCTTTATCCGAGCCTAAGTACTCGAAGGAAAAGATGTTTCCCATAGTATGTATATATATATATATATATATATATATATATATATATATATATTTGTGTGTGTGTGTGTGCGCGCGCATGCATGTGTGTGTGATTGGGTTCATTTGATTTCTTTTGCGCTTTGACATGCTCTTTGTTGGCAACAGTAGCGATTGCAGCTAATCTTTTTGGATTTTATTTTTAACACTTAGCCATCGGGGCGTTACCGCTATGTCCGTCTATTGGAACTATGTTTATATTCGATTATTGGTGTTTAAGCTTTAAAATTGATGACCGGTGCACACATTTTTTTCACTTTGGCATTTTGTGTTTGAGGTCATCATTTTTAATTCAATCCGGGTATGTCATTTCAGGAAACACGTTTTGCTGTCAAGAATTATTCATCTAATTCACAACAAGAGAGAGAGGGCCCCAGATTTCGGTGCTGATGAGGAAGATGTCTCGACCTCATTTAATAGCACAAAGATTCATGGACCTTGCACGCTCAGAGGCTCTAAAGGCCGTGTCGTGTGTTTGAAGCAGTTTTTACGGAAACCGTATGGCTTTCGAGTTCGGTTTTTAAGAGATACCTCATTGGTGAATGATCTGAAAAATAAGTGGGGATTCTTATTTCTCTTTCCCTAGAGTTTACATGAACAAACTGCTTGATTGAAGTGCAAAACATCTTAGTAAGATACTTGAGGGCGGGGAAGGCTAGGTAATGACTAACTTTCCTTTTGTCCCGGCAGTCCCAGTCCTTGTGAGTTTGTTCAATTTTGTTTGATTCCCCTTATCTCCCCTTAGTACTCGTTTGCGAGGTACTGAGGATCTGAGTATTGGGTTTGACAACATCTGGTATAGCTCTCTCCAAGTTTTTCGATTTCTGATCGAATGTGACACGTTTTTGTGTTGTTGCTTCGTTAAAAACCGTGCTAGTAAAACCTCTTAGGGACAAACCTAGGTCAAGGAAAAGAGTGAAAAATATGTCTTCGGTCCTCCTTCCGGTAGTCAGGAGGTGGAGAAGCAGGTAGTTCCTTCTAGAGTGATTTCTGTCGTGGAGAGGAGGCAAGTTAGGATAAAATAAACAATGTATTTGCGCAATCATACCTGTCATCCTTATCAAAGGTAGTATCTCTTGAGATGGCTGACATTCCAGCTATTCCTTAATTCTCTTCCATGCCCGTCCCCGATCTAGTAAGATCCTTTGCCCGCAATCCCAACGATTTGGAGGAAGCAATCCACGATTTTGTAATGTCTTAAGTTTGTTTTTCTGCTGAAATATCTTTCAACCTTCTACTTTTGGGCTATGATATGCACAAAATCCATTTCTCTCTGTTCTTCGAGCAGTTCCAACCTTATGTCCATTGCCTTGTTGTTAGATTTTTCTGTGGTTTGGGTGTATCAGATACTTGGTTCCCCGATCTCCACAGGTATCAGGGCCTCGGCCTCGTATACCAGGTAAAATGGGTTTTCACCCGTGCTAGTTTTAGAAGTAGTTCTGTATAACCACAATACCTCCCGATAATTCTTCCGACCATCTCCCCTTGGCATCTTCCAACATTTTTTTGATATTCTGAATTAGGATCTTGTTGGTTGATTATGTCTGCCCATTTGCTCACGGATGGTATGGGGAAGAGGCTATTCGTTTGATTTTCAATCCTTCCAGGAATTCAGTGATCTTTGCCCCCACAAACTGAGGACCGTTGTCGCAAGTTATTTCTTTTGGCACCCTAAACCTGTATATAATGTGATCTCAGATGAAGTCAATCACTTGTTTCTCCCGAATTTTCGCGAAGGCCTTTGCCTCTACTCACTTCGTGAAATAATCCGACAGTACCAGCAAGAAACTCACGTTTCCCACGGCCCCTGGCAGTGGGCCTACGATGTCCATCCCCTACTTTAAGAAGGGTCATGGCTACCGAATGAAGTAGTTCGGGGGTTAGTGAATCATTGGAGAAAGCCACTGGCATCTGTCACATTTTTGAACAAAGGCTTTAGCATCCTCCTCCATCCAGGACCAATAATAATCGGCCCCGGACCAGTTTCAAACGTACAATTGCAGCCTCATAATCGGCCTCATTGTTAGTCAAAGGAAAGCATTTTATGGCCTGCCTGATCACGACCCTTGATGGGGTCATCAGGACTATTCCCAATCCCGTACCTTTTATATTGTATGCCCAGTCCACATACAGGATCCACTCCCGGAAGCGGCCTCGAATTCCCATGCCGCTTTCTTCTGAGCACGGGGCATCTAACCCGGACTATAATCTGCCACGAAGTCTGCTAGGGCCTGTAACTTGATAGAAGTTCGGGGTTGATAGGTGATATCGTAACCACATATCTCGTTTGACCAACTGGCAAGCCTGCGTGAAAGCTCGGGTTTGTGCAAGATGTTTCTCAAAGGAAACGTTGTTAACGCATAAATAGGATGGCATTGAAAGTAAGGTTTCAGTTTTCGGGCCATGACTATGAGAGCCAGGGCCAGATTTTCAAGATACAAATGATGGGCTTCAGGCTCGATCAAGGCTTTGCTAATATAATAGATGGATGATTATGTACCTTTCATTTCACGGACCAGCACGACACTCACTAAGGTATCAGAGACAGTCAGGTAGATCAGCAAGGGCTCACCTTCTTCTAGGCTCACGAGTAACGGTGGGTGCGACAGGTACTTTTTCAAGTCTTTCAATGCCTGCGGACATTCTGGGATCCATTTGAAATCTTTCTTCTTTTTTAACACGCCAAAAAACTTCTGACAGCGCTCAGATGATTGGTATATGAACCTCCCCAATGTTGTTACTCTTCCGACTAGTTGTTGCATCTCTCGGGTACCAGTGAGCGTGTTTGGTATCTGCTCGATTGCTCGGATATGATCTGGGTTAGCTTATATTCCCCTGCTCGTCACAATGAACCCCAAGAATTTTTTAGAGTTTACTCCGAGAGCATATTTCCCCAGTTCAACTTCAAATTATGTTTGCGTAGAATATCAAATACTTCCTGCAAATGCTTTATATGTTCCTCTATTCCCAGGGATTTAACGATTATATCATCTAAATAAACCTCCACATTTTGACCCAATTGGTGCTCAAACGACCGGCTGGCCAATTGATGGAAGGTGGTGCCTACATTTTTTAAGCCAAATGGCATGACGGTAGAATAATAGGTGTTGTGCTTCGTTATGAAAAAAAGTCTTTTCTTGTTCCGCTGGGTCCAACTAAATTTGGTCAAATCTTAAAAAAACGTCCAAGAAGCTGAGCAGCTCGTACCCGGCCATCGAGTCAACGATTTTGTCAAGATGGGGCATGGGGTACGAGCTTCTTACGCAAGTCTTGTTCAGATCTTTTAAATCTAGATACATTTGAAAGCCATTAGGAATTTTAGGGAGTACCACCACGTTGGCCAGCCAGTCGGAGTATTTGACCTCGCGGATTGTCCCTAGCTTAATGAGTCGAGCCACCTCCTCCTTGACAAACTGGCTACGTTCCGTTGATACCAGGTGCGTCTTTTGCGTAACAGGTTGACTGTTCGGCTGCATGATTAATTTATAAATGGCTAACTCTGCCGAGACACCTGGAGTATCCACCCCAGACCATGTGAAGCTATATGAATTATCTTCTAAGAAATTAAGTATCTTCCCTCGGGACTTGGGGTTCAAGCCCAACCCCAGGTATACCTACTCCTCTGGGGTATCTGGTCGGCAAGCAATCAACTCTAGCTCCTCCACTGTGAACTCCCTGTATCCGTTTCCTCTGGTACCACGAACCCTTTTGGTATTTTGTCTTGCATCCTTAGGGGGGTGGTTTTTATTTTCGGCTCGTTGAGCCTCTCCAGGGATCGAACTCCTGGGTCAGGGTTCTGTAATTGATAGCGACCGCTATCTCCTGGTTCACTTTCGATGGTCGTCAGGGTCATATCGCCTTGATTAGGTTCTGAATCTCCCGGGAACTCCGTAATTCCCCATGGGGTAGAAAGCTTCAAGACCTGATTGTAAGTCGAAGGGACTGCTGTCATGGCATGTAGCCAGGGTCTGCCTATGACTAAATTGTAGGGCATCTCTCCTTCGAGGACGTCGAATAGAGCTTCTGGGGGGGATTCCTCCCACACGAATGACCAGCCTGATCTATCATCAGATGGTCTCGCTTGACAGGTTGAATCCGGTTAGAACATTTATTACCGGGATTACCTGTTCCGCCACCTGTATCTCTTTGAGCACTAGAAGGAGCACTATATTCGCGGAGCTACCTGGGTCGATAAGCACACGTTTAATATTAAAATTCAATATTTGTAAGGATATTACCAGTGCGTCAACAGCTTTTTCCTCTGCTTCATCGAAGGTAATGACGTCTTCCGAATGATTTCTTCCCCCTTTTCGAGTGGCAGATGGGTCCCGTTGTCCTGAGAGACTGCCCCCACTATTTTTCCTTCGAAGATTACGCTAATCCTTTCCTGGGATGCTGGCCTATTACGGAAAGTCCCAACCTCTTTTTCCCTATCACACTTATTTCGATTGTCTAATAACTCTTTCAGATTCCCCCTACGGAGCAGGTCCGCAACATCGTAACGGAGATTGCAATCCTTAGTCGAATGCCCCAGAACAGCGTGATACTCATACCATAAATCTACGTCTTACAAGTTGGGGTTGGACCTTACAACCATTGGGAATCTGGCCTCTGCTATGTATTTCACTACCATGACCAATTCTTCGACTTCCACGTTGAAGTTGTAGGATGCCACACTCGACGGACCCGAGTCTTTTGGCGGCCCATAAAGTGGTGTGTCTCTATCCCTTCTAGGCTGACATACGTGACCTGTTACTTCAGGCCTCGCTCCTTGGAGGGGGACGAGACGCATACGGCTCATACCAATCTCTCAGGCCCCGTTGCTTAAATTGGAGGGTAGCTTTAGGCTTTTCCTAGGGCCTCCCTCTAACTTCGATTCAGGCTTTCATTTTGAGATCATCATCAATCTCATCTTAGTAGTGTATTGGTTGTTTATTTCATTCCAAGACTTGGCCGGGAATTCCCTCAGGCTTTCCTTCAGCTTTTCTGATGCGTCTGAATCGTCGGTGTTTAACACATCGGCGAATTTAGCGGCCACCCAGTCCTCCGGAATGGCAGGTAAAGTCATCCTTTCTCGTTGGAATCTTTCTACGTAACTGCAGAGCGATTCATCTTTCCTTTGCTTAATACTGAAGATGTTTTCTTTGTGTGTTTCCACTTTTCGTGCCCCCGCGTGAGCTTTCACAAAGGCATCTGCAAGGGAAGCAAAAGAATCAATAAAGTTTTTGGGTAAAAGGGTATACCATGAGAGTGCTCCCTTTATGAGTGTTTGATTAAAAAAAATTCAGCATGATTGATTCGACCTCGTGCTGTTTGAGATCGTGCCCCATGATTGCTGCTTCGAAGGTCGTGATGTACTCTTCAGGATCCGTGGTCCCGTCATATTTAGGTATTTTCGGCATTTTAAACTTTCTAGGGATAGGTGCGGGGGCCGTGCTTGATTTGTAAGGTATATTTCCATACTTTCTCGCCCCTGCTCCTTTTAAGACAAGGGGAGCCCCCCGTATCTGACTCATCAGATTATGAAGCATTTTCTCCAACCTGGAGAGCCTCGTCAGGTCAGCGTTTTGCTTGGATAATCCTGGCCCCCCTTGCTTCATGCCTTCCGTGGAGGTCTCTGGTGCTTTGGTGTTCACTGGGTCATCCGACGGGTGCTCTCCCAGGGTTGTGCCAGACAAAGAGTTTAAGATTTTTTTCCATATGCTCCATCCTTGCACTATTGGTCACTATGATCAAGGCTAGGATGGCGTCTGAAAGGGGTTCCCCTTCCCCATATATCCTTTCTACCACAGGATAAAGACGTCTTTTCTTTTTGCTGGAATAACGCCCTCTAAGGGGTGTCTTCCTACTTTCTGCCGAGTGGTCGAGATAGTCCTCCCCAACAGGGGCTCTGCCGTGGTCTCTTGCTAAAGGTGGTGTTATCTCCTCTCTTTCTTCCCGCTTGCTCGACGCTTGGTCATGTTCCCTCGGCCGCGAGTCCTCCGGATCCCTTCTTTCGTCTGGAATACTGCTTTTTGACGAACTACTTCCAGATTGAAGCATGACTGAGCGTAACGTTTTTGTTAAAAATTTCAGAACGAGCGCGTGTCTCTTCGAGAGTTTCTGCTGTAAATTAGGACGACTCCACAACTGTCTATCCCCACAGACGGCGCCAAACTGTTTTCCAGTGAAAACAGATAATCAGTTAGAGATTTGTATTTAATAGGTTTAAAGACAAGTTGGTCGTATCCATCCTGGAAACTCTCCTTTCGGGGTCAAGATTAGTGATTGCAAGAGTTAGACTGAACGAACTGAGCTTAAGAAATGGTAAAAACAAGCAAGATAAATATATGTTCAAAGGTAAATGATGAGTCTGGATATGTATTGCTTCAGAGAGAAAAATAGGAGACAGGTTACAAGAGATGGAGTGAAGATGCCTTTAGCTTACATGATAAGCTATATATATATAAACCAAAGCAAGACTTTTCAACCCTAACGGACGACTGATGTGACCCCACTGTACACTCATGTGTTGGTCTGCCACGACACTCTGATTGAGATTCATTGATATGATCGGAGTAGGTGGAAGTGGGTACCAGTTGTGGAGGCCTTCCCGGCCTCTCCGAGCTCCCGGTTGTGGAAACTAGCTTGGACACGGATTTTACCCAACAAAACAGTAAGGTCCTAGTTGTTCTAAATGAAGCTTTTAATAGGCTCCAAAACCACCGCAGCCTAGGCCAAGGGGTCATCATCCTAGAGTGGCAAAGAAGATATAACCACCCTCTAGGTACCTAGAGCTCCAAGGAATGCCTGAGTTTTGAAGGTGATAGATGAAGGCAAGCAAGCTATTCGTGGCATGCAACACATTTGTGGGCTTTGTTGTTGCCCAAACTGATGCTAACATTGGGAATCTCCACCAAAATGAGAATGGACGAGTTACTATGAATGGCGACATGTCATATCTTTTGCTATGAAATTCATGAGATTGAATCCTCCGATCTTCAGGGGTCCTAATATGGATAAAGGGGTCATCATCCTAGAGTGGCAAAGGAGATATAACCACCCTCTAGGTACCTAGAGCTCCAAGGAATGCCTGAGTTTTGAAGGTGATAGATGAAGTCAAGCAAGCTATTCGTGGCATGCAACACATTTGTGGGCTTTGTTGTTGCCCAAACTGATGCTACCATTGGAAATCTCCACCAAAATGAGAATGGACGAGTTACTATGAATGGCGACATGTCATATCTTTTGCTATGAAATTCATGAGATTGAGTCCTCCGATCTTCAAGGGTCCTAATATGGATAAAGACCCCTATCTTTTCCTAGAAGAAATTTAGAAATTACTTGACATTTTGGGGGTTACTGGGAAGATGATAGTTAGATTAACAACCAATCAGTTAAAAGATGTTGCCTATGCCTGGCTTGGTATTTGTTCTTCGAGAATTAAAGGCCACATGATTCTCCTATGATATCTTGGTATGAATTGAGCAACTTTTAGTGTTAAATTTTACTCTTGAGACTTGTAAAAAGTATGGAATCAAGTTTGAAACTTTGAAGTAGAACAACATGAGCGTGGATGAGTATTATATAGAGTTCTCATGCCTCTTTCTCGATATGCACCACACATAGTCCCTATTTATTAAGAAGCTAAGGTGTTAGGTTTTGTCTTAGATTGATCCATCGTTTATTTAATGGTATAATATAACTAATAGCATGGCAGGTTCTATTTTCGGAGCCATTTTTTGTTTGGCCCGGACATGAAGGATAGTTTCTTAGAGGAGAAGGTCATGATAGAGGAATATTAGAAAGTCTTCACATAGGGTAGACCAAGGCAGAGTCAATTAGTCGTACATGGGAGTAACGAAAATTTCAGTAAGGGTCATCTGAACCACCACCAGCAATGCCTCAGTTTCTAGAGCAAGGCAGAGTGAAGAAATTAACGAAACAATTAAATACCCTTTTATCTTTTTTACCTAAATACTCTAATTTAATATTTTGCCATTCATCTGGTAAGAAGATTGGTAGAGCAGTATAGGGAGAGAAAGAAGGACTTACATATGGTGTTCATCGACCTGGAGAAGGCTTACGACAAAGTTTTCTAGAAAAGCTCCACAATCAATTGGAACCTATTCTGAAGATACGTTCCTCTTCCTAAATAGTTGCCATGGAATTAATGGAACAACTAAATTATATACATTCACATTCTACCAAGCCAAGAATTTAACTACATATTTACCAATGTTTCCCAGTTATTCGAATCTCACTTTTTTTTACTTCTTCTTTCTAACTAAATTACGTTACGTGAAGTCTTAAAATCATAACACTATTTGATTTTCTACTGATGAAGTCATGCAGTTATTCGAGACAGTGATTCAAACTTTGTAGAGATATCGATTTGCTACTGCTATTTGTTGGTTTGTTGATATATGAACATTTTCTCCTGCACTTTGCCTCATGTAACTGGATTGCTAAAAGCTTAGTCAGACGATCGACTACAATATTTAATACTAAAGATTTTCTTCAACAATTTAACTAATACTGAAGATTTTCTTCAACAATTTAACTCCAACTCAAGATAAACTGATTAGAGTGTATAAATAAAACCTAAAAGGAGTCTAAACCTAATAATTTAGTACAATACTACAACTTTTCTTCTCTGGGACTCTCCTATTACTATAACTTATTTGTTTCGTGTCTTTCTCAACTAAGGTACGTTTTGTTATTTATTTTCTTATAATTGCCCTTTTTCAAGACCAAAGTTTTTGCAGACATGGTTCATCTTATGATATGGTTTAATTGATAGTTTGTTTGATTTTATTTTATTTTCAAATTTTTGTTTAGGTTTTGTTCATTGCCGGGGGTTACAAAAACATGCAGTATTCTATTTTAGTATGTACGATAATTCAAGTCACATTATTCTAGCTATTGATACATTCGATTAAGGACTATCCTTGATAGTTTCATATTTTCATTTTCTTTTGTTATCTTGGAGTTTAGCTCTTCTTGAATTATCAGGACAGTTATTTCAAGGCCGTGAGATGAAATTAAGGACACACCAACACTTATCGATGCGGATATTAAAATGACATATATATAAGCAGTGATATTCTTTATAATGATCAAGCAATCTGCTCTATGGCTTTGGAATACGACCAGACGTCCTGTTTATTCCGTCGAATCAGTTTTGCTAATTTTGTTGTCCATATATCATGTAGTTTGTAAAAGCTTATCCTAACTATCTTTTGTTGAATCTATCATGAAGTGCGTTGATGGAAAAAGGTTTTAATCAAAGTTGTTCTTTTATAAAATCTAAATAACATATGCTACAATTTACAAAGTTATCAACCAATCAAAATCATCATTTTTCATCATCTATGTGCACAAATAATACTTAATTTATCAGAAAAGGCGACGACAAATTCATCTGGTCCGAATAAGTTATAAACAGTGGCGAATTTAGGGCCTTTTTTAGAGCACGTAAACACATGGTCTCGCCGAAAAACTAGATATTTTATGTATATATTTTCTAAAATTAATATAATACTACCTATGGGAACACATACTACAAAAGACTAAATGGTGCACTTGATTAAAAATTGAGTGATGAACCCATGCTTTAAAAATCCTAGATTCGCCTCTAGTTATAAACTTCCAAGGATTTCTGGTCCTAAAAAAATGAAATTACTTTTATATATTTGTTGATATGTATAAACTTTATGTTTATCATTTTAACCTTTAAGTACCAGCTAGGTTAGGAGAATAAAAAACATGACAATGTTCGAGCATTAACTTTTTGTATAGTCTAACTTGTATTTCAAACATAGAAAAATATTGCGATTTATACATGATAATTTGGATACATATTTGGTAATAGTATATTGACATGAGATATACATGTTGCATGCAACACACGTATCCAGTTTTAATGACCCCAATTTTACGTTGCACTTTCAAGAAGAATATTACTGTTGACAATAAGAGTCATCCAAGTCTCGATAAAGCAACCAATACATATGAAAAGAATATACATCAGGAATATCATAAGAATTTAATTTGTATTAGATGAGACACGCTTCATTATATTTCTGTACTTCATAAAATCAAAAAGTATACAAAATGATATCAATTATATCTAATTACATTTTGATTGTTCATCTTCGTAGGATTAGACGATGTCTAATCATCTTATTGACAACAATCCAATATTCGACAATCCACACTAATCATTTACAAAAAATTATACTTTATTCTTTTGTGTGTAATTATTTACTTAAAATTCAATTTAATAATATTTTTTAAAATTATTTTAAATATACATTTATTACATGAATTAATATATAAGTGTAACACGCATACCGAGAAAAACTAATTAATTTAAAATAGAAAGGGAGTGTATTAACCTAATTTTAAAAATACTGAATCTTATATTGTTATGGGAAAAAAAAACAAAGGAACCATCAAAAATACTCTCAAAAATAGGAAAGAAAAGAACTGAAGAACAGAAACTCTACTAAACTGTAGGGGTCCACAACCTTCTTCCTCCAAGCTTAACCTTCCACCCCTTCTTTATGGATCTCCCTCTCTCTCTTTCTCTGTATTTTTTATATACACATGGAGTCGTATGGTAGAGTTATTTAGATATTAATAATATAGCGAATAGTTAGGAGAAATATTTTATGTAGTTAAGAGTTATCACGTACTTTCTCTGTTTCAAAATATTTGTCTTACTCCCGTTTAAAAAAGAATATATTTTTTTGGCAATTATTTAATTTCAACTTTTCACATGACATATTTAAAATTACAAAATTAAAGGACATTTTAACACATATTTAATTTAAGACAACAAAATTTAACAGCCTTCTTTACTTCCTTAAACTTTGTGTCAAATTAAAATCAGACAAACATTTTGAAACAGAGGGAATATTATTTATTCTATCCTCTGTTTTACATAAAATAACGTATATATTCACTCATAACTTATATATATGTTAGTTATGAAGGTTTTAAAATTACAAATCAAATAATGAATTTTATACATGAATAATTTCCTTCTAACTAGTTACCAAACATAATTATTATGCAAAATTTAATATTTACATAACTCACCTCCGAATCAACTACAAAGCATATGCCAAAACAACATATCCAGCTGTCTATGTCTTAGTATGTAAACAACTGTTGCTTGGAATGAACAGTATTATTTATTATTTTACTATATATTTATTTAGTAGTTGACATAAAATAGGGTGTTTAGAGAGATAAAAGACTCCTCAGAGAAATCATGCCTCAAAGCAGAAGCCAAAGTCTACTTTGTTTGCATAGAAAATCCACAGAACAAACTTAGTCGAAACAAAAAAAAAAAGACCCTTCTGTACATAGCAAAAAAAAACACACACACACACACAGAGTAGAATTTTGAGTTGAAGATGTATACATAGAGAAACATAAAGAGAGAAGATTTTTTTTTCCACATAAATCCAATCAGGTAATAGCCCTTTTGATATGTTTGAAATGTGTTCTATTTTGTAATTTTTTTTTTAATTGTTGCTGTTTTCTTTTTTCCATTTTCCGTTATTTTTTATGTTATAAGGTGATGCTTTTTTATTAGATAAAGGGATCTAATAGAATCACTGAGATTGAAATGAACGCAAGATTTGAGTTAATGGGTGTTTTGTGATGTGAAATAAGAGATCTGAGTTGGTAAATTATTTGATAATTCTTGCATGTTCATTTGATCCAAAGTTGAATTTTTTATGTTGTTTTGGGTGTTTCTAATAAAGGTTATCAGTCATTTCTGGCAAATTTAACTATCTTGAATTGAAAAATTGAATCTTTACAAGAAGTTACTTATCTGGATTGAAAGTTTTTGTTCTTGCTTGCTCCTTTGATCCAACGTTGAAGTTTTTATGTCACTTTTGGTTGTTTCTGATAAAGGGCATCCCTCATTTCTTGCAAATTTAACAAACTTGAATTGAAAAGTTGAATCTTTGTGGAAGTCACTTAATCTGGATTGTTATTCTTTGTTCTTGGATGATTCTTTGATCGAAAGCTTCAATTTTTAGGGCGTTTTGAGGTTATTTCGATTCCAAGTCTGTAATTACTGGTGAATTCAATTGTCTTGGGAGGTCTACTGACATTCTTCAGTTATTATATGTATTGGTAAATGAATCTGTACACGAAGTCACTTAATCTGGATTGTTATTCTTTGTTCTTGTATGCTCATTTGATTGAAAATCTTCAGTTTTCTTTGGTTCTTTGAGGTGTTTCTGATTCTATGTATTTGTTATTTCTGGATATTTCGGTTGTCTTTTGAGGGTCTACTGGCTTCTGCAGTTATCTTGTGTATTGAAGAATCAAATCTTTGTAAGAATCACTTTATCTGGATTGTTATTCTTTGTTCTTAAATGAGTGTGTGGTCGTATATTTACTTCTATCGTTTCCTCTCGTGACTATTCTTTCCATGTGCGTTATCTGGATTCGCTTTGTTTGTTATAAGATATTGACTTCTCTGGGATTGCTTTATTTTGTGATTAAATTGACATGATGGAAATACAGTTATAAATTTTTTATATTGTGCTTTGTTAAGGGAGAACATTATTGTTCAGTTCTCTCTTCAGTCTTAGGATTCAACAGGTTTCTGTCTGTGTTTTGACAAATTCTTATTGGGAATTCTCTATTTTGCATGTCAATTCTTGTCAGTGGATATCAGCTTGGTGACGAGGAGCATCTTTAAGCCGTGGTATTGGTTCTTCTTTCCAGGTTGAACCTGGACGACATGTTGGAAGACCGGTCCTGTTTGGTTCCGAGGGATTTTCCAAGAGAAAGCAACTGGGCAGCCTGCATGAATTACAGCGTTGATAGGATTGAAGCTCAGCGCGGTAAAAGGCCATTGGAAAATAATCAGGAGAATGAAGTTTTGCAACGCAAGTTGCCAAAGAGATCTGATTCTCCCAACGGAGAAGTTGCTCTAGATGACCAAGCTGGTAATCAACATAATACTGCAGATAATTCTGATTCGAGTTCTCTTATTCCTGTGATTGGCCGAGACAACTCGATTAGCTGTCTCATTCATTGCTCCAGATCTGATTATGGCGCTATTGCGTCTTTGAATACTAGCTTTCGCTCGTTAATTAGGAGTGGGGAGCTTTACAGATTGCGCCGGCAAAATGGTGTGGTTGAGCATTGGGTTTATTTTTCTTGCCAGCTACTTGAATGGGAAGTTTTTGATCCAACTCGTTCCCGTTGGATGCATCTACCATCAATGGATCCCAATGAATGCTTTGTGTTCTCGGATAAGGAGTCTTTGGCAGTTGGCACAGAGCTGCTCGTGTTTGGAAAGGAGATTTTGTCGCATGTCATTTATCGTTACAGTATACTGACAAACACTTGGTCATCTGGAATGCAAATGAATGCACCGAGGTGTTTGTTTGGCTCTGCCAGCCTCGGGGAGATCGCCATCCTAGCTGGCGGTTGTGACTCACAGGGCAAAATCCTAAGCTCAGCAGAACTTTACAATTCAGAGAAGGGAACGTGGAAGACTTTACCAAGCATGAATAAGCCGCGTAAGATGTGTTCTGCGGTATTCATGGACAAAAAATTTTATGTAATTGGAGGCATTGGAGGAACTGAGTCAATTTCACGATTGACCTGTGGAGAGGAATATGATCTGGAAACAGGAAAATGGACAGAAATCCCAAGCATGTCTCCTGTCCGAGCTGATGCAGATACGCCTGCTGCATCTGAAGCACCTCCTTTGGTGGCAGTTGTAAATAATGATTTGTATGCTGCTGATTATGCCGAAATGGCAGTGAGGAAGTACGACAAGAAAAATAAAGTGTGGGTTAGCATAGGAAGATTGCCTGAAAGAGCAGCTTCCATGAATGGTTGGGGTTTGGCTTTTAGAGCTTGTGGTGATAAGCTAATTGTAATCGGAGGGCCTAGAGCCATGGGCGAAGGCCATATCGAAGTGAATGCATGGGTTCCAAGTGAAGGACCGCCTCAGTGGAACTTGCTTGGACGAAAGCAATCTGGTAGCTTTGTGTATAATTGTGCTGTCATGGGTTGCTGAGTTTCCAACCCCATGTGTACTATAGCAGCGATTTTTGCTAATAGATACAGATTTGTTTTCTGGGGCAACGAATTCTTGCCAATTGGTAACATTTTCTCTTTCAAACTCCTCTTTTTTATACATTTTTCATAGTGGAGGATACCAAACTATACCCAATATTCAACAGAATTATGTTCTTTAGAAGGTCTTGAGTAAAATTGAATTATCTTCTCCATTTTCAATTGCATAAAAATCCAAAGGTGGCCATCAAAATAGCAGAGGTAAAATAATAACTTGGAGATGGGAGCAATACAGTGATAGATTTTTGGGTTTCCTAAAGCTTCTCTGGAAAAATCATAGAAGGTAGTCTTACATTTGGTTTTTCTGTGATCCTTATTTTTCTTGACATTATTGAGGAAGAGAAATAAGGTTCTGTAGTGATGTTCATTTGACATCTAGGTTTATGTACTTAATGATTTTATTCTTGTTGAGAGGCTACAGATTGAGATTACTTTTGACATAATTGGTATCTTTAGAAATTAGTTTCTGTTTGTGCTATTTTGAGCTTTATTCGTTTTATTGTGACAGATGGTGCATTAAAGGCATGTTTGTTCAATATCTGATGCTTACATGATAATTTACGTGTTTTGATATTTGAAAGAAGTACCACCTCAATAACAAGAAGTCAACAACATACCTAGTGTAATTCCACAAAGTGGGATTTGGGAGGGTAGAGTGTAAAGAAGTAAACCGAATAAAGAGTTAAGCACCAATCACGTAGTTGTTAACATTAATTATCGCCGTTTTTTTCCCGTGGAGAGAAGAATACGGGTTCATAGATGGTAGGCCAGCTTTTATAAATGTTTAACTTGATTTGGAATTTGAATGACAAGCTGCCTAATGCGTAGTTGTCATTTAAGCTTAGTAGCTGTTTTGATTCATTCATAATCAGCTGGGAACTTCGCCTTTTGTGCGGATTCGAAGTTGTAAAATGGATAGATAGGTTGTAAGGTGCAATCTGAAAGCCTATATGTGAAAACTAAACAAACCATTATTACCCATTTATGCATATTTTATGCCTTTAGTTTGAGAGGTTGTGGTTAATAGACATAATTTATGTCCTTACAGACAAAAATGGGTACACGTGCATAACTCAAAATGATAGGGAGGGCATATTTTAATTTCTTTCATGGCAGGTTTTTCATATAAACATGTTGGTAACATATGCTTGTGTGAGATCCTCAAAAGATGTTTCACAAGTGTATATTATCTTTTTCAGATTAGTGAAGTCAATTTAACTCTTTATTCCAGTTACCACGTGTTAAGAGTTGCGGTGAACTGATACGTGTGTACATGTGTATTAGAATCCGTGACTTTTGTAGCACAAAAATAAAAAAGTTGAACCAAACTAGCGCAAAAAAAAAAAAAAAAAAACATTACTAGGTTTCACGCACTAAATTAGTGCGTGAAAGGACCAAACTGCACAAATGCAACTTGGGTCTTTCACGCATGAATTTCGTGCGTACAATAATGTCGGCTCATTACATCAAGTCCACCTGAACGTTTGGATCGTCGTTTTAGGGGTTCTAAAGTGCCCTGAAGTAAGTTTTGAAACTTGTCATATTTATAGGATTTTGATTTAAGTGTTTTATTATATTTGAATGTACAAATATAAATATTTGATTTAATAATAATTCATCAAATACGAGAGGTTTATACTAATTAAAAAATAATTCATTCCATTTAATTACAATACTAATTCAAAGCAATACAATAATAAATTACAATAACAATACAATCTTCAAGTTCTAGATGTGCTTGTACTACCACGGCCTTGTTGCCCACACGAACGCTTGTCATGGCCATATTACTTACATGTAGAGCACTTGCGAGAGTAAGTTCTTTCACTAACATCCATTTGATTGGGTCTACGACTCCATGAGTTAATGCTCAATTTCCTGATGTAATCCTTGTTAGCAACCATCGAAAACGGCTCGTTTGCCCAATAAGCTTTATTACCAAGTGGGTGGAATTGGCCGAAATATGCTCTAAGGTAACTGTGGACCTTGTATTCCCCCGCCACATAACTTGTTACCGTTTTTCTCATTCTCTCGAAGCACTTGACAGCATGAGAACACGGCATGTGGTACATTTTCCACTTACCACAAGTGTATGTTCTTGTTGCCTCATAAACGATACGCACGTTTCCACCCTTACCATTGTAATAACCCGTTCTAACTTCATACACATGTTGAATTGGGTCATACTCGGTCATTTGGTGATGCTCACTTTTTTTTCTATAATGCTCCATATTTTTGAAGGGCTTTGGCATCCATGTCCCGCCGTCGACTAATATCGCTCTGGTCTGCCTTGTCCTAACAACAAATCGCTCCACAACCTGCTTGAAAGTCATTCTCACCATTGCGGTGACAGGTAGTCCTCGAGCAGATTTCAGCAAGCCATTGAAAGACTCTGAGCTGTTTGTTGTGAGCATGCCCCATCTTTTGCCTCCATCAGCATGAAGCGTCCATTTTTCAACTTCGAGCTTCATCAACCAAACGTATGCGAGTTCACTCACTGCCCTGATCAGATCCATTTTTGCAGCCCATTTTCGTTGTTGATGCTCCATCGCAGCCCCCCACATCAATTTGTTTAGAGTGCCATTGTGAAACTTTGATTGCAAATTTGCCTTCAAGTGCCTTAAACAATAGCGATGGTAAACAAAGGGAGGCTGCCACCCCGGTAAATTATCCACATTGTGCAATATGCCTTTATGACGATCAGATAGCACGCATATGCCGGTCAAGATAAGGGATATTGTTAGAATGCCACTGAATTGGGCTTTCAGAAGTTGGGTTTTCAGCCATCGGCGGTGGTACGTGGTGGTGCATTGGTTCTTGTTGGTTTTGACTTTGAGGAATATTGTTGGTCATACCAACTTGAACATCATCATCATCTTCATCATCGGTTACCTCTGCATTATTAGCTATTTCATCATCATCACTTGATGATGACTCATAATAATTAGGAAAATCTTCATTATCAAGTACATTCATCCTCCTACACGAAAAGTAACATATTTTAAATACCAACATCATATATGTACATATATATACAGATAATTTAATATCAAGGTGATGAACTTACTGTTGTTCATAAGCACTGTCATGGTGTGGAGAACGATCAACTCCACCGAATTGAGAGGATTGACCAACATCTATATTTGGTACCACTGGCGAGTTTTGAGAATAGTTCCTATAAAGATTTGAAAACTGGTTATTTACCAATTCATTCAACAAACACATGCAACTACACATAATAATAATATGAAAAATCCATATTTACCAATTTTCATTGTAAGCTTGATTAAATTGCTGGCCTAGATTTTCCGGCGGCACTTGACCACTCAAAATGTCTCCATAAGAATTAAAGTCCCCATAAGTGTTACCATGAATAGGCTGGACTTGAGGGACTTCTTCTCCAGGTATCTTTTCAACATACATCTCAAGAGCATTAATGAATACTAAATCACGATATTCTTCCGGCGATCCCAAAAAATCACTCAAAGATTCATCATCGTTGATATTGTGCATGCCATAACGCACTACACCGTTTGATATTGTTTGTGGATATCTGCCAGTTAGTGAGATTCCAAACTTAGTGGGTGTAGTTTTCATTCTTTTGTGCATGTAACTGACTAGTGTTTCATAATTTAAAGTTGTTGGAAATTTAACATGGGCTTTTGGTTTGATACTATAACGAATGGAGTAATTGTCCTCGACGATATCTCCATCCCAAAATAGTGAAACCTTAACAGTTGAAGCATTTTGAGACATTTTTTCTATGAAGTTTGATTTTTTTTTGAATGACTTGTAAGACTTAGACTTATGAAGTTGATGAGTTTTTCACTCGTCAAGCCTTCAAGTTAAATAGACCACTCAAAATTGTAATGCGTGGTGTGTTGTCAAATCAACACTTACATTGCGCATTAAAATGATGCGCAATACAAGTCGTGTTAAAACAGTCAAATAATGCAGCAACGTATTGTCAAATCAAGCCTTTATGTGTCATAAATTCCTGAAATTGTCATGTGTGGTGTTACATTGCGCATTAAAATGGTGCACAATACAAGTCGTGTTAAAATGGTCAAATAATGCAGCAACGTATTGTCAAACCAAGGCTTTATGTGTCATAGATTCCTGAAATTGTCATGCGTGGTGTGTTGTCAAATCAATACTTACAGTGCGCATTAAAATGGTGCGCAATACAAGTCGTATTAAAACAGTCAAATAATGAAGGTGCCAGTCTCGGCAAGCTCAATCATCCGTGTTGCATACTCCGCCGTCATGGGGGCCTCCGTACGGGCAGTGCTCTCATAGCGCATCGTCTGAACGGTCCGTACCAGAGCCTCGTTCGCTCCTACGAGAGCTACATATCCCAGGGCATCTGGACGACGCCTAGAGGGGTTGCCAATAATGATGCGAGTGATCCGCATGTACCACTCCATGTACACATGGATCGGAGTGTCATGTCCGACCACCGCTAGGCTCGTCATCCTAACATCCCAACTCTGGACCTGCTGCTGCATATAGAGTCGCCATGCATCATCGACGCCCGCACGCTCGTCCCTCGCATAGTGGTCATGCTCCCAAACTATAGCTGCGGGTATATTCTGTACATACCCAAACTGCCGTAACATACGGTCGGGCGCGTGATACTCAACGATATCAATATGTATCAATGGACACCGCGACATCCACATGTGCTGACCAGCCCTTCAAAACGCCGGCAGCTCATCCAAAATATGATCATACGACGTTCATATAAAAGCCTGTAAAAAGAATTGAACTAATTAACAATAAAAGACTAAAATAGTAGCTATGTGGTCTAGCGTGTGGATCCAAAATATGAACATACCGTCTGCGCCGTCATGCAGTCTAGCTGATCCCTAAACGGGAGAAGGCTGTGATGCGTCTCCGCACGTCGGCGTACGCCTCGTGACCATCTCCGCGCGTATGGCATCGGCACAGTAAGATAGTCAGCGGGAGGGTGAGCTGGTATGGGCTGAAAAGGTCTCAACCTAGTCCACATCCATATCTGATATAGTCATTTAAAAAACATTTTATCAGTCGTCGTTTTAAAAAAATATATTTTGTGTTTAATTAGACACACTTAAATATATTACCTGAAGGAGCGAGCAAAATGGAGGGACCTCTACCCTCGTGCCCATAGAACATCAGCATAATCCTCGATACATGTAGCCCAACACAGCAGCGCCCCAACTATAACATCCTATCTCGGCGAGATCGTCGATATACCGAAGATACCTCAAGCTCAAATGCGAACCCGAAGTGTTCGGGAACAGGATGGCCCCGAATATGATGAGTAGGTATAGACGCACGCGTCGGTCAACATCAGCATGAGGCGTGTCCTCTCCAATCGGATGTTGCATGTCTGTGAGGCGCAAGTGAGCGTAAAGGGTCGACAACAAAATCCGACTCTGGCCGAAAATGTGACCATCCAGAGCCGCGAAACCGGTGAGCCTAGTCAACTCATCCCGGTAAGGCGGCAGCACAGGAGGCTCCTCAATATACAATGGGCGTCCATCAACCTGTAGCCCATAAATGACCTCCACATCCTGAAGGGTAATGGTAGCCTCACCGGTGCGGAGATGAAATGTGTGCGTCTCCAGTCGCCACCTCTCAATCAATGCCGTCACTAGCGACCTATCGTGCTGTACCCGACCAACTTCGACGCACCGGTAGATACCGCCCCGACGTAGTATATCCAGGACACGAGGATGTGGGGGCCGAGTAGCTAAGATCTCCCATGCTGAGTCCCCTAACCGGGTACGGACTTGAGACTCAGGCTGCAGGTCGGATGTCCATATATGTTGCGACCTATGCTCGGGTTGAAGATACAGTAACTCTAGGTCGAAGGGCCCCGGATCAAGAGGGTGGTGATCCATTTGTTTTACGCATTTTAAATCAATCATTAACAAGTAGTATTAGCTATGTAATCTTTTATCAAAACTTTTATTAAGGATTGTGGTGACCCATCTGTTTTACGTATTTTAAATCAATCATTAACAAGTGATATTAGTTATGTAATCTTTTATCGAAAATTTTATTAAGGATTGTGGTGACCCATCTGTTTTACGTATTTTAAATAAACCATTAACAAGTAATATTAGTTATGTAATCCTTTATCGAAAATTATATTAAGGGTTTTCAATCCTAAGCTACGGGTTATGAATCCTAAACTAAGGGTTTTCAATCCTAAAATATAAAGATTAAAAATTAATAAGTCAAATAATTAACAATTAGTTTGCATACAATTAGTATAAATAATTAATAAATAAATAATTAACTAACTAATCAAATAATTAACAAGTTATTATCATATATTTAATAAATAAACAATTAAGTAACTAATAAAAAAATTAATAAATTATTATCATATATTTAACAAATAAACAATTGGCTTAGCAAAAACTAAATAAATAATTAGTCAGTCTAACAATTGAAATAGCTAGTCTAACAATTAATAAATACTTAAGTCGCTAATCGAACAAGTAACAAATACTAAATAAACAAGCAATAAATAATTAACTAATTAACAATAGATAAATAAATTTAAAAAAAAAAAAAGGGGCAGTCACCACTGTGGACTGCCCAACAACGCGCAAAAACAAATGCGCAATCCACCACAGATCCCTCCCACCATACCTAAGGTAATAATATATTTAACAATGTAATAAAAAATTTGTAGTAAAATACTTAGAATGAAGGTGTTTTTGAGTTTTCAAAATGAGCTCCCCGCCGCTCTATTCCAAAATCTAACCTTAAAAACTTGTTCCTACACTTCAATATACTAAGAATATTGAGTTTTGGATTGAAAAACAACAACAAAATAGCGTTTTGGGGCTTGGGGGCCACCTGAAATCGCCGTTAATGGCGGGTGGTGGGGGCGCTGTCGGGTCTGTGGTGGGGAAGGAGGGGGCGGCTTTTTGTTGCCCTCCTTCACGCACTAAATTCGTGCGTGAAAGGCCAAAGCTGCATTTTTGCAAGTTGGTCCTTTCACGCACGAAATTCGTGCGTGAAAGGCCCAAGTTGCATTTGTGCAGTTTGGTCCTTTCACGCACAAATTTAGTGCTTGAAACCTAGTAATATTTTTTTTTTTGTGCTAGAAAAGTAGCGGACTCTGTGTATTATGAATCTTAAAATCTTGTGGAATTGTGTAACTTGGTTCAGATTGTAATCAAGTATTCTCCAATAGTTGCACACATCTTTCTATTTTCTGAAGTGAAAATGTGTCCTCTCAAGTCTTTGGAACTTCTTTTGTCTATTTATAGCCTGTCCTTAGCCTAAATATTCCACCTACTTTGCTATGCCAAAAAGTAGAAAAATAGCCTAAATGCTCACCACCTTTGGTTTCTTTCAAGTGTTTTTGTTAATGAAAGAATGTAAAACCTGGGAAACACTCACCCTAAGTTAAATCAGTCTTATATAGTTGTGTTTTTTACTTCTTCGTGTCTAACGATCTTAGCAGAATGTGTTGTAAATGAATGAAGAGTGCTTAAACAAGAAAGGAAAGAATATACAGATTTGCAGTTTGATCAGTCGAAGTATGGTAAAAAGTCATAGGTGTAATTCACACTAGCAGTTATACATATTTATATGACTACTTGCGATTAGGGCCGGGCATAAAACACCGAAAACTGAATTACTGAACCGAACCGGTTATTTTGATATTCGATATTTCGTTTTTCGGTTCGGTATTCGGGAATAAAATATAAAATTTGGTATTTCGTGTTATTTTTAACCCGAAAATCAATATTCTTGGTATATTCAAGGCAAAGAACAAGTTTCAAAGCTTTGATTTCGGAATAAAGTGGCATAGAACTCGATTTCAAAAACTAAAAACAACCTTCAATCTAGGTATTTCACTACGAATTTTCTATTAAATTGTTAAATATATTATTATCCTAAGCATGATTATTGTGTAATAGTTGCGGATTCAAAAAAAAATACTACGCACTTTTTTTTTTTTGCTCAAATGGGGCAGTCCACTGCCCCTTTTTTCTTTTTTTTTTTTAAATGTTTTTTATTAATTAATTGTTTGTTAGCTAATTGTTTATTTGTCGATTATTTATTTAGTATTTGTCAATTGACGGATTAGCTAATTGTTTATTTGTTAACTATTTATTAATTATTTGTTAATAGTTTGATTAGTTAATTGTTTATTTTTTAATTACTTATTAATTATTTATTAAATATTTGTTAAAAATTTCATTAGTTAATGGTTTATTTGTTAATTATTTGTTAACTATTTATTAATTATTTGCTAGGTAATAGCTAATTACATGATAATGAATTGTTAATCTTTATATTTTTATTTGTGAAATATTTGTTAATTTAGGCTTGAACATCCTTAGTTTAGGATTGAAATCTTTAGTTTAGGTTTGAACATCCTTAGTTAAACCTTAATATCCTTAATATTTTATTTGTTGGTTAATTGTATTTAATCCTTAGTTTAGGTTTGAACATCCTTAGTTTAAGATTTAAAATAACATTAATAATATATTAGTTAGTTAATTTTAGTTAGTATAATAATTAATTAACAATTATTAATTCACAAATTTAGATAGTTAATATAATTTCCCGTTAAAGTCTTAGTTAGTTAGTATAATTGAACATCCTTAGTTTAGGATTGAACATCCTTAGTTTAGGTTTGAACATCCTTAGTTAAACCTTAATATCCTTAATATTATATTTGTTAGTTAATTGTATTTACTCCTTAGTATAGGTTTGAACATCCTTAGTTTAAGATTTAAAATAGCATTAATATAATATGAGTTAGTTAATTATAGTTAGTATAATAATTAATTAACAATTATTAATTCTCAAATTTAGATAGTTAATATAATTTCCCGTTAAAGTCTTAGTTAGTTAGTATAATTAAACATCCGTAGTTTAGGATTGCACATCCTTAGTATAATTTTTCGATAAAAGATTACATAATCAATATTACTTGATAATGATTAATTAAAAATGTGTAAAACATATACGACACCTCCATGGATCTCGCCCCCCTTCATCCGGGGCCTTTCGAGCCAGAGGTACTTCATCTACAGCAGCAGCATAGGTCCCAGCTAGTATGGGATTCGGATGTAGATGCCAGCCGCTGGGTCCATCCCAGGTTAATGGAACAAGCATGGGATATTTTAGGAGCTCGCCCCCCCCACATTGTCGTGTCTTAGATATACTATATTAGGGCGGTATCGACCGTTGCGTCGCTGCTGGTCGCGTACAGCATGATAGGGCTCTTGTGACAGCCATGATTGAGCTATGGCAACCGGAGACCCATACAGTTCATCTTCGCACGGGTGAGGCCACCATCACCCTTCAGAATGTGGAGGTTATTTTAGATCTACAGGTAGATTGACATGCGTTGTATATTGAGAAGCCTCAGCAGATGTCGTCGTATCGGCAGTGTTACACCTCGAAAGAAATTTCCGTTGGTACGTAAGTGAACGAACTAGTGATAAGTATGAGTGCATGATGTCCATGAGCAAGAAACGACGTTTGATGACCTTAGGCGAGATTTCGAAGGTATCCGATGTGAGATGAGAAAGTTGGCTAAGTTAAGATGAGATATAAGGTGAGAAATACATGTGCATGGACGTGGGTGATTAAAATGAGAAGTCTAAGAAATATGGAAAGTTGCAGAATTGCAACTGCCCAGTGGTCGTAAAGTGCTAGGACGGACCGTAAACTGGTATACGGTCCGTAAACTAGCAGGTCGTAAACTGCCATGCAGAACTTCAACTTTCTGCCAGTGGAGGAAATGGTAAAATACGACCAGGTTTACGGACCGTAAAGTGATTTACGGCCCGTAAACCATGGTCGTAAATCACCATGGTTGCAGCCTAAGCTTCTGGTTTTTTGAAAAGGTTAAAGACGACCGCGATGGACGAGCCGTAAAGTGGAATACGTGGTCGTAAACCCACTGTTCACCTCAGCACAGATTTTGCAAGTCATTAAATAAAGGGACCAACACTTGTTTTATTTCATTACAACATTACACCACTTCTCTCTAAAACCTCTCTCTACATTTATTATACAAGTTTTCAAGGATATTTGAGGATCGACAACATAAAACAAGGTGAATCAAGAGTAAGAACATCATCAAAGATCATCTAGGTCAAGAAATCCAAATGGAGAAAAACTAGGGTTTTGCTCAAAGTGGAGTATTATCAACCAAAGCTTGTTCCTACAACTTCTAAGGTAAGATTCATGATTTTTACATGATCTTTAAGGTATTGAAGAGTTGAAATACATGGATTGTAGAAAATATGGTCAAGTAGGTCATGAATGATGAATAGTGACATTTTGAGGAATAGTTTGAATTGAATCATGAGTGTTGTTGTGTTGTGATATGAATGTATTATAAATGGTACTAGGATCATGAACTAGACACTTTAGACGAATGGACGAAGTTGGATGTTATGACCATAAATATGGGTGAATTAGAGGCAAATTAAGGAATCTAGATAATGTGGATAATGTGAATGACTAATGGCCATTGTTATGATATTAATGAAGGTATAGACGCTAGCATTTGAAGGAAACGTGCAAGTGTAGAATAGCCCGACGAAAAGGTATGTAAGGCTAACCCTTCTTTCATAAGGCATGGTTCCTTGGCCAAACTCTTAAATCCTCTATATGAGTATGTTGTATTCAAATGATTGACACTCCAAGCTCATAAGCTCACGATCCTCGATATGTACTACGATTGTACTACGCACCCCATATGACGAGTAAGCATAAGATATAGATGTAGCGATAATGATGACGATAGTAATGATAAGGATGATAATAATGATGCTAAAGGTGCCTATGGGCTATTATACTTATATGTGTGCCTATGAAGGGCTATAATGAAACCCCGAGCTTATAACGCCGGGTAGAATATATGTATATGATTATGTATAAAGTATGTATACGATTACAAAACGCGTGCACACCTCTGCAGATGGTACGGATAACCATGAAGCCTTGGTAGGGCCAGGTATGAGTAACCTTGAGCCTTGGTTGGCCAAGTATGTATGAAACACCGATCCTATGAGGTCGGGTATGCTATGTATATGAAATGACTATGTATATAATATGAATATGAATGTGATAAGACTATGTATAAGAATACGAATAAGGACATGTATACGTATATGAGCACAAGTATGGTATGAGTACTATTATGGAATACGGATGATGACGTAGGTGTACAAATACGTATGAAAAATGGAAAGTCCTACGAAAGGCCGGTAAGTGCTATGACGATGATATTATTGTCTCCCCTCCTATGCTATTTCATATGTTGTTCATTATGCTTATATATCGATGTTGATCATGCTTTACATACTCAGTACATTCTTCGTACTGACGTCCTTTTGTTTGTGAACGTTGCGTCATGCCCGCAGGTGCACAGGGAGACAGACTTGATCCATAGCTGCTTATTCAGAGATTGCATAGCAGAGCTCCATTTCTTTCGGAGCCGTAGCTTTTGGGTACTTATTCTTTTGTGTATATAATTATGGGCATAGCGGGGTCATGTCCCGCTCATGTGATATGTTATACTCTTAGAGGCTCTAGTCACGTGTATATGGATAGATATGTCCGGCCTTGTCGGCCTATATTTTGTATGTCATTTTGTTGGCCTCGTTGGCCCATGTACATTGATGTGGCATAGATGCCTATGATGATATAAATGTGTTGTTGTCCAAATGGGACTAGTTGACGAATGAATGGAAATGGATGATTAATGATGTGGCTCACATAGATGTAAGCATAAGAGTAAGCTAAGAGGGTGCCCGGGTGGGCTAGCACCGGGTGCTCGTCGCGGTCCCGAGTCGGGTCGTGACAAAAAGTGGTATCAGAGCAGTTCAGTCCTAGGGTGTGTCTACGAGCCGTGTCTAGTAGAGTCTTGGTTATGGGTGTGTTGCGCGCCACATTTACAAACAAGAAGTTGCGGACATTTTAGGAATGATTGACCTTCTTTCTTCATAAGAATCGTGCGATAGAACTATGATGTAAGAAATTCTTGTTCCTAAATCGTGTGTTGTGTATTTCAGAGATGCCTAAAAAGAAAAAGGTTACAGCAGCCCAAAAGCGCCAGACGGTGGCAGAAAAGCGGGCTGAAAGAGCACCGCCACCGGTAGTAGAGGAAGATGAGTCCCAGAGTGCGGCTCAATCTCAATCCTCCCAGACAGTGCCTATTACTGAGGAGTGTGAGAGAGCCTTAGCTCTAGCTCCGGCTCCTCCACCAGATGCTTCGGGCCAGGATGTGAAAGAGGCCATTAATTTGTTGACCCAGTTGGTTGCGGCCCAGGCTCAGAGGCAAAGTTCAGGGTATGGTGATAGGGATGTTAGTGCAAGAGCCCGTGATTTCATTACTTTGAACCCTCCGGAATTCTTTGGGTCAAAACCGGAGGAGGATCCCCAGAACTTTATTGATGGTATGCTAAGGACGCTCCGATTGATACATGTTTCAGACACCGAGTCGGTAGAGCTAGCGTCATATAGATTGGGAGATGTCTCGATCCAGTGGTATACAGTATGGATGGCTTCACGGGGAGCCAATGCACCTCCCCCGGTATGGCAAGAGTTTGTTGATGCTTTTCTCCGTCATTATATGCCTCTAGAAGTTCGGCGAGCAAGGGCCGATAAATTCTTGAACTTGAGGCAAGGAAGCATGAGTGCCCTAGAGTATAGCCTCCGTTTTAACTCCTTGGCCAGGTATGCTTCGGCCATGGTAGCAAATATGGGCGACAGGGTACATCGATTTGTAAAGGGCCTAGGGCCACATTTGATGGACAAATGCTTGACTGCGTCCCTTCAAGACGGTATGGATATTGCACGCATTCAGGCACATGCTCAGAACTTAGAGGAAAGTCTACAGCAGCGGAGAAGTGAACGTGAACAGGATAGGGGACATAGCAAGAGGGCCAGATCTTCGGGCCCAATGAGTGAGTCCAGAGGCGAACACAGGCAACAGTTCCCTAGACATTCGGGCCATTCTATGACCAGGGCACCTCCACGGTTTTCAGGCCAGAGCCTTGATAGGCCTGCTCATTCAGGGTCGAGCCCGAGTTATTCAGGACCTCAGTTTAGAGATGATTCAGGCCAGTCAAGGCCACCCGTGCCACGATGTTCCCAGTGTGTGAAGGTTCATTGGGGTCAGTGCCGATTGGGTTCAGACGTTTGCTATTCATGTGGTCGACCAGGCCATATTATGCGTGATTGCCCCTCATTACATGGTAGAGGTAGGACCCAGCCATCAGGGTCGATAGCCGGATCTTCGGCATCTGTACGCCCTACGGGGCCAGGTTCACATGCGCCAGTTGGCCATGGTAGAGGCAGAGGGAGAGCTCCCAGTACTAACGGTCCTCAGTACCGTATCTATGCTTTGGCTGGACACCAAGATCTTGAGTCCTCTCCTGACGTGGTCACAGGTATATTATCGGTATTCTCTCATGATGTATATGCTTTGATTGATCCGGGTTCCACATTATCATATGTTACTCTTTATATTGCGGGTCAATTTATAGCTGAGCCGGAGTCAATCAAACCTTTTGAGGTGTCTACACCCGTGGGTGAATCGGTGATAGCTAGTCGAGTATATAGAGATTGTGTAGTTATGATTTGTGACCGTCGTACCATGATTGATTTACATGAGATAGAAATGGTAGACTTTGATGTTATTATGGGCATGGATTGGTTGGCTTCTTGTTACGCCAATGTT
The DNA here is from genome assembly GCF_019175385.1 of Lycium barbarum. NCBI lineage: Eukaryota > Viridiplantae > Streptophyta > Magnoliopsida > Solanales > Solanaceae > Lycium > Lycium barbarum. Next base: position 94,018,963 of record NC_083346.1, read on the forward strand.
GATTGTAGAATGAAGATGGTTCGTTTCCAGTTTCCGGGAGAACCAGTCTTAGAATGGAAAGGGAATGCGGCATCACCAAAAGGTAGATTTATTTCCTATCTAAAGGCAAGGAAGATGATCACGAAAGGATGTATTTATCATCTAGTGCAAGTTCAAGATGTAGAAGCTGAATCGCCGACTCTTCAGTCAGTTCCCATAGTGACCGAATTTCCGGATGTGTTCCTGGAAGAGCTTCCAGGCCTTCCTCCCGAGCGAGAGATTGATTTTTCCATTGATGTATTGCCAGGCACTAAACCCATATCTATTCCTCCTTATAGAATGGCACCCGCAGAATTGAAAGAGTTGAAGGAGCAACTGAAGGACTTACTTGATAAAGGCTTCATTAGGCCTAGTTCATCCCCATGGGGAGCGCCCGTATTGTTTGTCCGAAAGAAATATGGCTCTTTGAGAATGTGTATCGATTACCGGCAATTGAATAAGGTGACGATTAAGAATAAATATCCTCTCCCGAGGATTGATGATTTATTTGATCAATTGCAAGGTGCCAAATGGTTTTCAAAGATTGATTTGAGGTCAGGGTATCACCAAGTGAGAGTTAGGGAGAAAGATATCCCTAAGACAGCCTTCAGAACAAGATATGGTCATTTTGAATTTCGGGTAAGGTCATTTGGGCTAACGAACGCGCCAGCGGTATTTATGGATTTGATGAATAATGTGTTCAGGCCCTTCCTGGATTTATTTGTGATAGTATTTATCGATGACATCTTGGTGTATTCTAGATCCGAGGCAGAACATGCGGATCATTTGTGTATTGTCCTTGGAGTTCTTCGAACTCGAGAGTTATTCGCGAAGTTTTCCAAATGCGAGTTTTGGTTGAACTCAGTGGCATTTTTAGGGCATATTGTTGCAGCTGATGGTATCTGAGTGGATAGTCAAAAGATCGAGGCCGTGAAAACTTGGCCAAGACCCATAACTCCTACAGAGGTTCGTAGCTTTCTGAGCTTAGCAGGCTATTACAGGAGATTCGTTGAAGGTTTTTCCTCTATTTCTACACCACTCACAAAGTTGACACAGAAATCAGCCAAGTTTCAATGGACAGATGCTTGTGAACGTAGATTCCAAGAGTTAAAGGGTCGATTGACTTCTGCCCCAGTTCTGACACTTCCAGAGGGATTGGAAGGATACGTTGTGTATTGCGACGCTTCAGGTGTTGGGCTAGGTTGTGTGTTGATGCAATATGGCAAAGTGATTGCGTATGCTTCAAGGCAATTGCGGAAACATTAGCAGAATTATCCTACCCATGACTTAGAATTGGCCGCAGTGGTCCATGCATTAAAGATATGGAGACATTACTTATATGGTGTCCACGTGGATATTTACATAGATCATAAGAGTCTTCAATACATCTTCAAGCAGAAAGAGTTGAATTTGCGGCAACGACGATGGCTAGAGTTGCTAAAAGACTATGATGTTGAGATCCTGTACCACCCCGGAAAGGCAAATGTTGTGGTTGATGCTCTTAGCCGTAGGTCGATGGGAAGTCTAAGTGACGTACGACCAGAAAAGAAAGAGATGGCCTATGAGCTTCAACAGTTAGCTAGCCTAGGAGTCCGAGTAGTGGACTCAGGTAGCAGTGGAGCTACTATTCAGAATTCAGCAGTTTCATCGCTAGTAGCGGAAGTAAAAGAGCGACAATATGAGGATCCCATGTTTATGCAGCTCAGAGATACACTCCCTCATAAAGAGAAGTCAGCATTTGATATTTCAGGAGACGGAGTTCTCCGATGCCGAGGCAGATTATGTGTCCCTAATGTGGCAAGTCTACGCCACCAGATTTTGAGAGAAGCTCAATGTTCTCGTTACTCCGTTCACCTCGGAGCGACGAAGATGTATCATGATCTTAAGCCCACATATTGGTGGAATGGGATGAAAAAAGATATAGCGGAGTTTGTAGCTCAATGTCCTAATTACCAACAAGTGAAAATTGAACACCAAAAGTCGGGTGGATTGTTGCAATCTATAGAAATCCCAACTTGGAAGTGGGAAGTGATTAACATGGACTTCATTTCAGGCTTACCCCGTGTTGCACCTCATTTTTACCAAAGGCTAAACAAAGCACAACTTATGGAGCTCTGAAGAATTAATTATGTACAGAGTCGCCACCTAGCATTTAAGGTATACTAGGGTACCTATAAATTATTAATATATGCAGCTTAACATGGTCTACGAAAATAAGTGAGATTTTAGGTAAGGGTTCAAATTATTCCGAAGGGAAGGTGTTAGGCATCCTTCAGAATCCACAAATGTGGTTCCCGGCTGGACCAATTTAACTATACGAGGGATGTGAAGGGTTGATTATTATTTGGGTAAGGAGTGACTAATCCTTCCTTAAGCGTTGCACTATGTTTGTGCTTAGTATTTGTGTGCTCTGACGCTGATCTACTTTGTTTTATTGTCCCTTTCTTTTGTACTTGTGCGACCTCTTTTGCAAGTTAAAGTCCTTTTTCTTTTTTCTTTTTTTTGTTTAGGGTTGCATGCCCGAGACTCTGTGGGGATTAAGAGAATTGACCTGGGTTGTATGCCCGAGGTCTTGATACTAATTCTGGGTTGTATGCCTGAGTGTGAAAAATAAAAAGGAATAACGGGTTGTATGTCCGAGATCCCGAATGACTGAGGGTTTTTTTTTTTTTTTTTTTTTTTTTTGTGGGCTCCTTCTTGCTTTGGAGGTCATTCTTAGCCTTTGTTTTTCTGGGACGGTCGAATCATTTTGTTTTTGGAAACTTCAGCTCAGATCTCTATCCGCGATTACACATTTTTAGTGCGCTCAGGGAGGTTGGGCCAAGAGAGAGATAGTGCATATAAGCACTCAGAAATGGTATGGGCTTATGATGTGGTGGTCAAAGAAAAGGCTCTAGGCTCAAAGGGGAAATGCTAGGGATAATGTCATTTGGTAGGCTAGAAAGGCTCAAACGGGTCAAAGAAGGCCTACGATCCTTTTCTATGCTGAGTGTTACTCATAATTTCACCTCAACAGACATTCAGGCCAAGTTCTAGATTACAATGCAATGCAATTGAACGCTATCTAAAGCTCACCACACAATGCACATGAAACAATGAGGTTGGTTTTGTTCTTCTCTTACAAGCATGCAAGAGAATTTTTCAAGTGTCCCTTAAAGTGTGAATGAGAGGTATCAAAAGAATCTATAGTTTTACCACGAAGTCAGTCCTCTCCATTATATTGATTATCACTTGTTTCTTTCATATGCACAACCCTAACTATGTTGGTACCAACCAAGTCAAAGATATGAATCTAAAAAAAATATTTTTGTATTTTTTTTAATAGGGGTACCGAACCCGAGAAGGGTTGCCTACGTATCTCATCTTAGATGAGAATCAGGTGCGCGTAGTTCGTTGCAAATAGGATAGAAAGAAATAAAATATTTTTGTGATTTTTTCAAAGTAAAGGATTTTTTTTTTTATGAATAATGAATAATGAATACCGAACCCAAAAGGGCTGCCTACGTATCTCATCAAAGAAGAGAATCAGGTGTGCGTAGTTCTTGCAAATAGGATAGAAAGAAATAAAATATTTTTGTGATTTTTTCAAAGTAAAGGATTTGTTTTTATGAATAATGAATAATGAATAATGAATACCGAACCCAAAAGGGCTGCCTACGTATCTCATCAAAGAAGAGAATCAGGTGTGCGTAGTTCTTGCAAATAGGATAGAAAGAAATAAAATATTTTTGTGATTTTTCAAAATAAAGGATTTTTTTTTTGTGATTTTTTGAATAATGAATACCGAACCCAAAAGGGCTGCCTACGTATCTCATCAAAGAAGAGAATCAGGTGTGCGTAGTTCTTGCAAATAGGATAGAAAGAAATAAAATATTTTTGTGATTTTTCAAAATAAAGGATTTGTTTTTGTGATTTTTTGAATAATGAATACCGAACCCAAAAGGGCTGCCTACGTATCTCATCAAAGAAGAGAATCAGGTGTGCGTAGTTCTTGCAGATAGGGTATAAAATGCATGATTGAAGAAAAAACATTTTACAAAATGCAGGGTTCGACGCAAGTCAACTAAAAAATAGTTAGATAAAGTGCTAAAGTAGTGCAAAGCAAATAACAACAATATGTATTTAAAAACAAAACATGTAACAAATAAAGAGTATGTGAAAAATGAAAAGAATGTTCGAAATAAAGGATAAAATTCAACCTAGCTAAAAACAACTGCAAAATGGAATGTACAATAACCTAGGAATTCTAAGAGTTGGTTTTCCTATGACACAAGGCTCCCGAGCGGACTACTCGAGTGAGAAGGCTACGCGGTCCCCGTTACTCGGGCAACGCGCATACGCCAACTCTCCTAAAATTGGATTTTACGAAAAAAAAATCACGGGTGCGCAAAACACACCTCGCGTGTACGTGTGATAGTGTGAGTTTTCCAGAAGTGGAGGAAATATGAACGGAATGCCAATTTATATAAACCGATAACACGTATGAATATTAATATAAAACCACAAAAAGATAGCAATTAAAGAGAAACAGTAAAAGCAATATGCATAATTTACAATAAAGTAAAAAATGAGTATGGTAAATAAAACTTGCTAGTAAAAAAGGCAATAATACAGTGTATGAAATTAAACGCAGATATGTACGTAAACAAATAAGGGAAGGGGAAAGTATATACATGACGAATAAATACAGGCAAGTAAAATAAAGGAAAAATTCAAATAAAGATAACATACCTCGAATAACAAATTGAGTCCATATGGTTAGAACCTAAGTGTCTCTAGCAGAGTCGCCATGTTGTTGCACCTCATTTTTACCAAAGGCTAAACAAAGCACAACTTATGGAGCTCTGAAGAATTAATTATGTACAGAGTCGCCACCTAGCATTTAAGGTATACTAGGGTACCTATAAATTATTAATATATGCAGCTTAACATGGTCTACGAAAATAAGTGAGATTTTAGGTAAGGGTTCAAATTATTCCGAAGGGAAGGTGTTAGGCATCCTTCAGAATCCACAAATGTGGTTCCCGGCTGGACCAATTTAACTATACGAGGGATGTGAAGGGTTGATTATTATTTACAAAAATTAATAGAATTTAGACTAAGAATAACTAACATGAATGTCTATGTATTAAAAGGTGTAAGTATTTACATATGTATAAAAATACGCATTACGTGATAATTTACAAGTAAATAAAGTGTGCAATTACAGTGACTAAAAATTTTAGCTTTAAATGAATATATTATAAAGGTATTTACTTAACAATGAACGATTTGCTTCTGAATGAAAAAAAAAACAGATTTAAACATATGTGATATAAAAAATTATTTAAAAAGGTTATCTGTAACTTAAGAGCTTGAGTATGTGAAAAGGTATAAGGAACGGACATGAAATTATTCTGCACGCAAGGTGAGTTAACTAATTTAACTAGTCAAGTATGTACACCTAATCAATTAATTATGAGAGTACATTTTAAAACCTAAATATTGAGGCAAATCACCCTATTTATTTACTTAAGTGTGCTAAGCTACTAAATTAAAACTCTAGCGAAACGTGATAACTATAAGAATATTAGCTACGAAAAATAATAATTGTCTAATGTTAATTTGTCTAAAACACATAAAATTTAAATCACATAAGCAGATCATAAATGAATACCACCAACCTACACCCAAAAAAGTAAAGTCTCACTATATTTTATACTTGCATAATTTAAGAATGTAAAAAAATAAAAAAATAAAAAAATTTAAACTGTTTGAACTTCTTTTGAGTGTCATCTTCAAAAAAGTAACTCAGATATCTGCATGAGACTTAATAAAAAATATTAGTAAGAGAATAAATAATTATCGGATGAATTAAAAAATAATGAATAAATTTAAAATAAAAACCCGTCTTTGTACATGGAAGGCCTTGAAAATCGACGGAAATTTCTTCATCGGCCAGCAAAAAGCATATGCAATTTCTGCAAAACCCTTTTCCTCATTGTTGTTGAGCCTCGTTTTCGAGACATAAATTAAGAATCCTACTAACTTCAGAATACTCCTCTCCTTCCTTATGTTCTCTACAACAACCATCTCCCCATCCTAACACTAATTTCCCGACTTACTAGACCGCGAAATCTACCAAAAAAATCACGTAATTCCAACTACAATTACTCGCATTCGAGCGTTCTACAAGATCTGATAACTTATTTTGCAATTTCTCATCACTTCCTATTGTCATTAAAAAACATTCAGCACTAACTGAACTAGACAACAAATAATCAAAAGCTTTTGTCCCTAACACAGCTGTCACCATAGCTTTATCCTCATCACTCCACAACATATTCCCTAATCCCATCTCTATTTTAATTTACAGCTAATAAAAACAAATAATAACAAATACCAAGATGCTAAAGATTGCAACTTTCTGTTCCACTATGCTATCAACCCCCCAAAAACAAATCCCTTTTTCTCCACAAAATACTATCTTTAGCCTTCAAAAAAAAAAAAAATCACACAAAATTCCATAACCCCACATTCAAATCTCAAAATCTTGAAACCCCAAGTTAACCACTAACTGTAAATAAAATATACCCAAAAAAAAAAAGAATACGTACTTGGATATACAATGAACATATATGAAGATAAAAAAAAAAAAAAAAAAAAATACAAACCAGTATTTGTAGTTCAAGAAACAGAGCAAGCAAACAACTTTACTACCCCTTATAAGGAATTTGAAATCCTTAACCATAAACTAAAATTCAAAGGAATAAATATTTATGTTTGTACCCTTTTTGAGAGAGTGTTCCAAATATATTTTTTCTTGCAAAGCAAAGAAATGGGGGAAAAAGGGAGACGGAATGGAGGGGTGTTTGGAGTGTCGTGGTAGTGGTGGTGTGGTTGGGCTGGACGGAGTGGGTGTGGTAGGAAGATGAAGGGCGGTGGTTGATGTGGCGGTGTGGGTTGGTGAAGTTTGGTTCGTGGAGATGGTGGCTCGCCGGGGTGGTGGTCGGCGGCGGCTAGGAGAGAAATGGGGGGAAATGTTTAGGGTTCTTGTTAGGAGAGAAGAAGAGCCAAATCTGAAAATTAAGGTGTGTTGTGCAAATATGTGTTGGATCCCATCATTAAATTAACCCCCCCCCCCCCCCCTTTTCTTATAATATAAACAAACACCCCTTTTTATGCCCAAAAATAATGAAACCATACCCCTTTGTCCCCAACACATCACCTCAATCAACTTTCTTTTAAAAAAAAAAAAGTGATAAGACATTTACTTGATCGAATTCTTGCTCCGCGTTTAAAAATTAATTGCTCCAATTTTTTCTACACTGTCGGACTGCACTAAAATATAATTAATTAATACATGTATAAATAATAACGTAAGTATAAAATATAAATATTAATGTGCAATATATGAAAATGTATTGCTATAAAATTAAGAAACAATTTAATTGCACGAAAATGGTAATATTGTGCTATACATGTGCAAAATAATGGTTCTTGAAAAAAAATGACAATAAATTGAGAAAATTCCTAAAAAAGGGTAATCATCAATAAATTGTTGAAAAAATGTAAAAAAATGTGTAAAAAATGTATTTCGTGCTCTTTAACGAATCAGGGCCCCCCAAAACGTTAATTTTAAGCACGTCGAGCCAAAATTAGGTGTCAACACCCCGTTCTCGATGTAAGTATGATTCCATATGGGTGATTGTGGATAGACTCACCAAGTCAGCTCATTTCTTACCGGTCAGGACGACCTATGAGGCAGAAGATTATGCGAAGCTTTATCTTAAAGAGATAGTAAAACTCCATGGCGTCCCGATATCTATTATCTCCGACAGAGGGACTCAGTTTACAGCTAAGTTTTGGAGGTCTTTCCAAGAGGGTTTAGGGACCCGAGTTAGCCTTAGCACGACATTTCATCCCCAGACCGATGGATAAGCTGAACGTACTATTCAGACTCTTGAGGATATGTTACGAGCATGTATGATAGATTTTGAAGGAAATTGGGATGATCATTTGCCACTCATTGAATTTGCTTACAATAATAGTTATCATTCCAGCATTCAAATGGCACCATATGAAGCTTTATATGGGCGAAAGTGTAGATCCCCAATTGGGTGGTTTGAAACCGGAGAAACTAAATTGATAGGGCCAGACTTGGTCCAGCAAGCTATAGAGAAAGTCAAGCTTATACAAGATCGGTTGTTAGCAGCCCAAAGTTGTCAGAAGTCCTATGCGGATAATCGTCGAAGAGACTTGGAGTTCAAAGTGAAGGATTGGGTATTCTTGAAAGTGTCGCCAATGAAAGGCGTTATGAGATTTGGCAAAAAGGGGAAGCTTAGTCCCCGGTATATTGGACCATATGAGATGGTGCGCAAAATAGGCAAAGTGGCCTATGAGTTAGATCTACCTCCGGAATTAAAGTCAGTCCATCCAGTATTTCATGTCTCGATGCTTCGAAAATGTGTTGGAGATCCCACTAGGATCGTCCCAGTAAATGATGTGCAAGTGACAGAGAAATTGACTTATGAAGAGGTACACATTGCCATATTAGACAGGCAAGTACGGAGGCTTAGAAACAAAGAGGTGGCCTCGATTAAGGTTCTATGGAGAAGCAGTAAACGAGAGGAGATGACATGGGAAGCAGAAAAAAGTATGCGATCCAAATACCTACATTTATTTCAGCCCTTGGAAGAAGCCCAAGATGAGACGTCAACATCATAAGGTATGTATATTTTCCTTTTATGCTTTTGGGTCGTGTGTGGAAAAAGTTTTATGTTGTTATGTTGTGGCCCTGTGTGGCATCGATATTATGGGTTGTTGTGGCAGGATAGTAGCGCCATATTATAGGGGAAACTCTGGCGAAATTTTTGTAGAATTCCCGAGCACTTTAACATTCGGGGACGAATGTTCTTAAGGGGGGAAGAATGTTACACCTCGAAAAAAAAAATCGTTGGTACGTAAGTGAACGAACTAGTGATAAGTATGAGTGCATGATGTCCATGAGCAAGAAACGATGTTTGATGACCTTAGGCGAGATTTCGAAGGTATCAGATGTGAGATGAGAAAGTTGGCTAAGTTAAGATGAGATATAAGGTGAGCAATGCATGTGCATGGACGTGGGTGATTAAAATGAGAAGTCTAAGAAATATGGGAAGTTGCAGAATTGCAACTGCCCAGTGGTCGTAAAGTGCTAGGACGGACCGTAAACTGGTATACGGTCCGTAAACTAGCAGGTCGTAAACTGCCATGCAGAACTTCAACTTTCTGCCAGTGGAAGAAATGGTAAAATACGACCAGGTTTACGGACCGTAAAGTGATTTACGGCGCGTAAACCATGGTCGTAAATCACCATGGTTGCAGCCTAAGCTTCTGGTTTTTTGAAAAGGTTAAAGACGACCGCGATGGACGAGCCGTAAAGTGGAATACGTGGTCGTAAACCCACTGTTCACCTCAGCACAGATTTTGCAAGTCATTAAATAAAGGGACCAACACTTGTTTTATTTCATTACAACATTACACCACTTCTCTCTAAAACCTCTCTCTACATTTATTATACAAGTTTTCAAGGATATTTGAGGATCGACAACATAAAACAAGGTGAATCAAGAGTAAGAACATCATCAAAGATCATCTAGGTCAAGAAATCCAAATGGAGAAAAACTACGGTTTTGCTCAAAGTGGAGTATTATCAACCAAAGCTTGTTCCTACAACTTCTAAGGTAAGATTCATGATTTTTACATGATGTTTAAGGTATTGAAGAGTTGAAATACATGGATTGTAGAAAATATGGTCAAGTAGGTCATGAATGATGAATAGTGACATTTTGAGGAATAGTTTGAATTGAATCATGAGTGTTGTTGTGTTGTGATATGAATGTATTATAAATGGTACTAGGATCATGAACTAGACACTTTAGACGAATGGACGAAGTTGGATGTTATGACCATGAATATGGGTGAATTAGAGGCAAATTAAGGAATCTAGATAATGTGGATAATGTGAATGACTAATGGCCACTGTTATGATATTAATGAAGGTATAGACGCTAGCATTTGAAGGAAACGTGCAAGTGTAGAATAGCCCGACGAAAAGGTATGTAAGGCTAACCCTTCTTTCATAAGGCATGGTTCCTTGGCCAAACTCTTAAATCCTCTATATGAGTATGTTGTATTCAAATGATTGACACTCCAAGCTCATAAGCTCACGATCCTCGATATGTACTACGATTGTACTACGCACCCCATATGACGAGTAAGCATAAGATATAGATGTAGCGATAATGATGACGATAGTAATGATAAGGATGATAATAATAATGCTAAAGGTGCCTATGGGCTATTATACTTATATGTGTGCCTATGAAGGGCTATAATGAAACCCCGAGCTTATAACGTCGGGTAGAATATATGTATATGATTATGTATAAAGTATGTATACGATTACGAAACGCGCGCACACTTCTGCAGATGGTACGGATAACCCTGAAGCCTTGGTAGGGCCAGGTATGAGTAACCTTGAGCCTTGGTTGGCCAAGTATGTATGAAACACCGATCCTATGAGGTCGGGTATGCTATGTATATGAAATGACTATGTATATAATATGAATATGAATGTGATAAGATTATGTATAAGAATACGAATAAGGGCATGTATACGAATATGAGCACAAGTATGGTACAAGTACTATTATGGAATACGGATGATGACGTAGGTGTACAAATACGTATGAAAAATGGAAAGTCCTACGAAAGGCAGGTAAGTGCTATGACGATGATATTATTGTCTCCCCTCCTATGCTATTTCATATGTTGTTCATTATGCTTATATATCGATGTTGATCATGCTTTACATACTCAGTACATTCTTCGTACTGACGTCCTTTTGTTTGTGGACGCTGCGTCATGCCCGCAGGTGCACAGGGAGACAGACTTGATCCATAGCTGCTTATTCAGAGATTGCATAGCAGAGCTCCATTTCTTTCGGAGCCGTAGCTTTTGGGTATTTATTCTTTTGTGTATATAATTATGGGCATAGCGGGGTCCTATCCCGCTCATGTGATATGTTAAACTCTTAGAGGCTCTAGTCACGTGTATATGGATAGATATGTCCGGCCTTGTCAGCCTATATTTTGTATGTCATTTTGTTGGCCTCGTTGGCCCATGTACATTTATGTGGCATAGATGCCTATGATGATATAAATGTGCTGTTGTCCAAATGGTACTAGTTGACGAATGAATGGAAATGCATGATTAATGATGTGGCTCACCTAGATGTAAGCATAAGAGTAAGCTAAGAGGGTGCCCGGGTGGGCTAGCACCGGGTGCTCGTCGCGGCCCCGAGTCGGGTCGTGACAGGCAGGAGTTGAGTAGGCTCACTGTTTTCGCGCCTCAGGAGGGTGATATATGGAGACAGAGTCGGGTGTTGATGCATTCCCTCGTTACTCGCTTGCGCCTCGAAGACATGGAGCATCCGATTACAGAGGACACACCTTAGGTGGATGTTAACCAACGTGCTCGTCCGTATCTTCTCATCATATTCAGGGGCATCCTGTTCCCGAACACATCGGGTTCATATGTGAGCTTGAGGTATTTGCCTTTTCTGGAGCATCTGGGCGAGTTGAGATGTTATAGTTGGGGCGCTGTTGTTCTGGCTTACATGTATCAAGGATTCTGTCGAGCGTCTATGGGCTCGAGGACCGATGTCGTTGCATTTTGCTCGCTCCTCCAGGTAATATATTTAAGTGTGTGTAATTTTATTCTAAATATAACTTTTTGAAATGACGACTAATAAAATATTTTTTTAATGACCCTTTCAGATATGGGCGTGGACTAGGATGAGACCTTTTCAGCCCACAGCTGTTGACCCTCCTCTCGACTATGTTGTTGAGGTGGTGCCCTACGCGCGGAGATGGACGGGAGGCGTAATCCGAGATGTGGATACGCACCACAGTATTTCCCCGTTCAGGGATCAGCTAGATCGTATGACGGCGGACACGGTAAGTTTTTTTGATGTAACGTTAGTATGTTATTTTTTATTATTTTTTTTACTATATTAGTCTTTTATTGTTAGTATGTTATTTTTTATTATTTTTTTTACTATATTAGTCTTTTATTGTTAACTAATTCAATTCTTTTTACAGGCTTTTATACGGACGTCGTATGATCAGATTTTGGATCAGCTGCGGGTGTTTTGTAGGGCTGGTGAGCCCACGTGGAGGTCGCGGTGTCCGTTGATACATATGAATATCTTTGAGGATTAAGCGCCCGACCGCGTCATATGACAGTTTGTCCATGTACAGAATATACCTGAGCAGGTTACTTAGAAGCACGACCATTATTCGCGGGACGAGTATGTGGCCATCACTGATGCAGGGCAGACCTTTATGTAGCTCTAGGTCCACCGTTGGGATCAGGAGGTACGAACGCTAGCGGTGGTCGGACATGCGACTATGATCCAGAGGTACATGGAGTGGTACACGCGGAACACTCGCAGCTTGATTGGCAACCCCGCGAGGCCTCGTGCAGATGGCCGAGGATATGCAGCAGGCGCAGGACAGTATGAGGCTTTAGTAAGTTTATTAGTCTTAAACTTAATTAGTCATCTTATGTATTACATTACAAATTTATTCAATCATTAATATTTGCAAACAAATGCAGCTACGGACCGTACAGAGGATGCACTGGGAGAGCTTGGACCATATGGATGCCCTCGAGATAGCGGGATATGCAGTGCGGATGGTTCAGCTAGCCGAGGGTGGTATGCTACAGGCACAGGAGCTCGGACATCTCGACGAGCGTGTTCCAGAGGTCCCGCATCAAGCAGCGGGTGGTCGTGATCGTGGTCATGCTGAAGCTATTGGTGGCAGAAGGAAGGGTGACAGAGGGGTTGGGGCCAGAGGGGCTGGTGGTCGAGAGGGTAGGGGCAGAGGGGTTGGTGGCTGAGGTGGTAGGGCTAAAAGGGGCTGATCACAGAGAGGGTGGGGCCAGATGGGGTGGTGGTCTAGTAGATGAGCCTGACGAGCATGCTCTAGCCCAGCATCCTCTGTCGACTTCAGAGATCCTGTTGACTTCTTACCGACCGTTGACTTCAGAGCATCCGTTGACACCTGTAAATACGTCGGATTTATTTTCAGATATGTTCTGGTCATCGCCTGCACAACCGCCAATTTGTCATCTACAGGGTGAGTGACCAGCTCGTAATCTACAGGGTGTCACAGAACTGGACTTCGACATGTCTCCGGCTCCGGGGCCCGCTCAAGAGACCGCTGAGGAGCCATCTCAAGAGCCCTCTCACCAGCCATCTCAAGAGCCCATCGACACACAAGTTTGATTTTTTATAATAAATTAATGTATTAAATTAATTGTTTATATGTTATTTCATGTTTAGTTTAGCATAAATCTAAACTAAATTGTTTATGTATTATTTCAAGTTCATTCTTCTGCGTCTGTGGACCCGTCTCTTGCTCCGGCACCATCTACATCTCCAGCTCTGTGGCCCGCTTAGGAGATCGCTGAGGAGCCAGCTCATGGGCCCTCTAAGGAGCCCTCTTGCCAGCCATCTCAGGAGCCCGTCGACACACAGGTTTGATTTTTTTATAATAAAATAATGTATTAATTAATTTTTTATATGTTATTCCATTTTTAGTTTAGCATAAATCTAAACTAAATTGTTTATATGTTATTTCAGGTTCATTCTTCTGCTCATGTGGACCTGTCTCCTGTTGAAATTGAGCCATCTCCTGAAGCTCACATTTCGGTCACCGTCGTCTCCCATAGGAAGCATATTTTGAACAAGCCCCCAAGTAAGGGAACGCAGGATGATCATGTCATAGAGCATATACGGATTAAGAGGAAGAAGGGGGGTGGAGATGATGGTGAGGGTGGTGGGGTTCGTCTTAGGCCTAAGGTTATTTTAAAGGCTCCCACATATGAGACCTAGGGGATGGAGATTGTGTATTTGTAAATAAAATGTACATTTTATGTTAATTTTATGTTAATATTATATTTTTTTTGTTATTATTTTCTTAATGATAATTAGTTATCTTAGATTTTATTGTCGTTTAATAATAACTCGTGCGACGTCCTAAATTAATCAAAACCCTAAAAAATAAAACACTTAAACCTAAAGATAACAAGTTTCCAAACAAACAAAATAAGTTTCCAAACGAAGAAAACTTACTTGGGGCACTTTACAACCCCTAAAACGACGATCCAAACGTATATGTATACTTGATGTGTTGAACCTGCATTATTGTTCGCAGAAAAAGATATCAGGTTCTATATAAAATATTGATATTCCGGCATTTTTACACATAACTAATCTTTGATCAAAATAAAAAAAAAATGAATTTCAAAACTTTTGGCCAATGAACAAAGGACTGGGCGATTTATTAAAGACCTATGCGCACTAATTTAGTGCGCAAAACATAATTATGTAACTTTATTTTTAATGGATTATTTTGGTGCCTCCCGTCACTTTTTGAGTCATTCAAATTTCGGACTCAAAGTTGCTTCATTGGAGAACTTTTGACGATATCATTTCATTGTGGAGAGAATTACTACAAATCATAAAGAAATAAAATCGCAAATCAGAAATCAAATAGCTGTAACTAACTTCTTTGAAAATCTAACCAATAAAGGTGGACTAAATATTGGGATTTTTTACACCACACATCAGTCCAAAGTGGCCCTTAAAAGGAACAACCCTAATTTTTAGTTTTTAACAAAATTTAAGCAGTATAATTAGTGTGTATACAGTACATGAGGATTCTATAACTATTAAATTATACACTTGATATATACACTACATTTAGTTGCCCGGCAAAAATTTTAAACTTCCCTCAAATATTTGTGTATATTCATCGAGAACTTGTCAAATAGGCACACAACTAATCTTTTTTTGTTTTCGCCTTTCTTTTGAAAAAAAGAAAAAGATTGGATAAAGATAATCCTTGGATTATGCAGTGTATTTTTGTCTACAAGGTTAGATCCAAAAATTTAACTAGAGATCTTTTATATATTCAGAGTTGGTGAATTTTTTACGCGGAACCTTTCTCATAAGAGTACCAAGATTTTGCGCTCTATGCCGAATTTATTACAATTTTAAAGGTTGGATCAAATCAATATGTGAATATCGGCTCCGTTAGAGTTCTCCGATTAAGAATATATTTAAAAAATAAAAATAAAAACTAGTCTTTAAGTGCACGTGTATATCGTGTGAATTAATAAATTATTTATATAAGAAAAATACATTTTTCATTAAAATAAATACTAAAATATTAAAAAATAATTAAATGACAAACTTGTTTGATGTAAAATATATTTTTAATGAGTGAAAATTTAATCAACATTTCACATAAGGACTTCGTGTTTATATATATGATAATTTTGTCTATTGTAAAGTCTTTTTATGAATAGCAAAAAGTTCAATCAACACTTCTAAAATCCTTCGTGCTTTTATTACAGTACAGATTAAAATGATCATACAATACAAATTTCATGTATAACTGCAAATGGTAATTCGTATTTCGTAAAAGGCATGAATTTTAAATTTCAAAGTTGTATTGTTGCTGGGGCAAAATCAAAATTTGACTTAGGCATTGGATCAAAGTCAATGAAGACCTAGATAAGGTAAGATATAATGTTGCTTGATTATTTCAATAGTCTAATTTTTTGTGCCATATATAGTTTCACACTGTCAGAATGTTGAGATGTTATTTTCACAACAATTGACCAAGTATACGATTTGATATTTGCATCCATTATAAAGCTAAACCTCTCTATATACCTCTTTTCATAATATTAAAAAATGAACTTCTATTTTTTCTAAAAAGGAGAAATTCATAAAGATTAAAAGCGCTTTTTTTTTGGGGGTTATGGTGCCCTAAAATAGGGGGAGGGGAAACTCCATTACTTGAGTTCACTTCGATTATATTATAATTGATTCTCAATTCATCAAATGCATATATAATTGTCTTTCAAAACCATTTAAGAATTAGTTTTTATTAAAGAAATTAAACAGTATGAAAACAACAGCCTATGATAGATGCTTCATAGTGCTTATTAGCAGTCACAATTTAATTAGTATTCATCAATAGTCCCAATTTTGTCACTTGATTAATAGCATTTATAAATCAAGATAATATAACTAAAGTTGGTACAACTAATTCGGTTAGTATTTTAATCTACTATGACGAAAGCACTGTTTTTTTTTTTTTTTTGGTGGCCTAAGGACACATATGTTGGATTTAGTTTGGTTAAATATTTAAGACAATTAAACAATACTCAAGGTTAAGTATATATGATGTTTTGAGGAACCTCTTTTGTGTTGAATTATCAGTTTAGGATATCTAAAAATTAAAATGATCCAAATAGCTGAAACAAGATACATCTCTATGTTATGATGCAGAGAAATGATAAAAATAGTCATTTGTGTTTGGGGAATGATATAAAATCGTGATTCTTTAAAGGGAAAAGGTGCAAATATATTTCTTAATTTTGCAATTTAGAGCAGATATACCCCTCGTTAAAAAAGTAGTGTATATATAACGTCATCCTTACAAAATGGTGCAAATATACAATTTTTGCTAATGGAATTTTTTGTAAAAATCATTTAACTTATTTTTTAATTAAAAAAAATACCACGTGGCTTTAAAAAAAAAGTCTACCCATTTTCTTTAGTACACATATTTTTCTAAAGTCACGTGGTAATTATTTTCCTGTTGGGTCGGGTCTTATTCGTTTAAAAAAATGGGTAGACTTATTTTTGTAAGGTCACCGGAATATTTTTTTTTAACAAACCAGACACGACACACCAGTAAAAATAAAAAAATTACTATGTGGCTTTAGTAAATATGTCTACTAAAAAAAATGGATAGACTTTTGTTAAAGCCACGTGACAAATTTTTAATTAAAAAGTAAGCTAAATGATTTTTTAGAAAAAATTCTGTCAGCGAAAAGGGTATATTTGCACCATTTGTGTAACGACAGGGGTATAATTGCATCATTTTATAACGGCAAGGGTATATATACATCATTTTTCTAACGAAAGATATGTCTACTTTAAATTGTAAAGTTAAGGGGTATATTCACGCCACTGCCCTTCTTTAAATACACATATTACTATCAGTTCAAGTCTTTTATGTCTATTAAAATTGAGTACCTTTAATACATGTCATTTCTCTTTGAAGAAATTGGCTTGTGAAAAGTACGTGAGCCGCTTAAATTAAAAAACCATCGGGATGGACTTCTCCCAATTCGTGTCTCGAGAAAAAACCTCTTTCAAGTCAATTGAATCAAATATACACTTACTTCACTTATTAGTTATTACAATAAATAACTAATGAATCAGCATTTATGTCTTTGTCAAATCCTCGGTAGCACCATTTGCTAGAGAATAAAAAATATTCATATATATTTAAAAAAATATTTTAAACCAATCCTCGAGCATAAAAAAACTATTTTGTCCTTTTCTCTATGCACGGCGTGGAGAATATGGAGATGATATGCAAAAACATTATCGACCATCATGTCTTAAAGAATAATATGATCTTTACCTTAAAACCATTAATAACTTGATCCCATCTTTTTTGTTAGTAAATGTCCACATTTTTTTGTACTATGATTAGCCACGAAAGCTAGATACATACTTTGTACTGTTAATTCCTTTTATTAGCTTTCAATAAAAAACGGAATAAGTGATTGATTCGACTGGGTATAATAAGAATACATATGCATTAACAATTCGAGCCCGGAATGTAAATGACCCAATAAAAATTCAATTGAACTAAAATACCCCAAGAAAAAAAAAAAAAAAAAAAAAAAAAAAAAAAAAAGGAGATACCAAAATACCTTTAACGCACTTTTTTTTTGCGTTATATAAAAGTGAGTTAACGTCTCACGTTAAAATCCGTTACCGATTTTCATTAAAAAAAAAAAAAACTAAATTGCATAGCGCATAATTTTATTGCGCTATGCAACCATACTTTGCTACTTACCATTAATCCAAATGTATCCATTTCATAACTATGCAAAAGTTTCCATTTTCTAAAATACTTATAACTTTAATTTATCTGATTAATACTATAAGAATCTTTAGACAATTTTTTATCAAAAATATATATTCTCTTATCTTTTGATATTTATGAAAAAACATTTATTCTTATAAAAAGTATTTATTTTGATATTATCTTTTAACAAACTTTTTATCCTCTTGTTCATTGACATGTTGCTATCTTTTCTTAATTAATGTTTATTTAGCTAACTCTAAAAACAATCGAGTCTACAATCTATTTACCGCCGACAAAAGTAAATAATTTTTTATGATAATTGAGGGTTAGTTACATTAAACACTCATGTAATAAGAATTAATTCGAGATACACCCCTTGTATTTTAAAAGCTAACATATACACTACTTATATTATGAGAATCATGCACTGACACTCTCTATGGGGTATAGTAGTAACTAAATATAATAATTAAATATATTACATTAATATTTAACGTAATTAACCGTCAATTATAATAAAAATTATTTACTTTTGTAGGTAAATAGATCGTAGACTCGATTGTTTTTAGAGTTAGCAAAACAAACATTAATTAAGAAAAGGTAGCAACAAGTCAATGAACAAAAGGATAAAAAAATTGTTAAAAGATAATATCAAAAATAAAAGAATAAATGTTTTTTCATAAATTTCAAAAGATAAGAGAATAGATAATTTTGATAAAAAATTGTTAAAAGATTCTTATAGTATTAGAAGATAAATTAATCTTATAAATATTTTAGAAAATGGAAACTTTTGCATAGTTATGAAATGGATACATTTGGATTAATGGTAAGTAACAAAGTATACATGAAACGGCCTAACTGTAGCAAATTGGGTGTGGTTGCATAGTGCAGTAAAACTATGCGTTATGCAATTAAGTGTTTTTTAAAAGAAAAACTGGTAACGAATTTTAACGTGAGACGTGAGACGTTAACACACTTTTATATAACGCAGAAAAAAAGTGCGTTAAAGGTACTTTGGTGTCTCTTTTTTTTTTCTTGGGGTATTTTGGTTCAATTGAGTTTTTATTGGGTCATTTAGGTTCAGGACTCATTAAGAATTGTTACAATTTACTGGTTACAATCTAGTGATAACATTATTTTTGGGAAGTCGATAATTACCCTAGATCGATAAACACAACGTGTAAATCTTTCATGCCTGCATTTATTTTTCAATTATAATTAAATAATATGTACTCCAGTTTAATTTTTAACTCTTACAATTAAATCATTTGATTTGATATAAATATCGAATGCTAGTAATATTTACCTTATTTTAGATGCGGTGCTCAAAAGTGAGGGAAGATCCTTCCATCTTTCTTTTATTTCCCCTCCTCTTATTAGTGGACTCATCCATACGCACAAAAATCGGGTAAAATTTATAAGTAGTCATTTTTCATCTCTTAATAATTGAAAAATAACTACTATAATAGAGTTTTAAATTTCAAAGAAGAAATTCCAGGATATGGCAGTAAGTCGGTAACTATGAGGGGCTATTTCTACCATTTGAGAAATAAAAAAGAGAAATGAATGAAAGTTGCCTCGAAGGATTAATGAAGTATAAACATTCCCCTCTTAGGTAACATCAAGACTGCTGTACACATACATATTATTCTTTTGGAACCTAATTCTAAAAGGTGTTTTTCTCCCTCAAATTGGAGGGAATTCTCTTGGGTGGAGAATCATCTCAAGTATATGACAACTCATTCCAATGTCATTATTCTCTCATGATATGTATCTCCACCTTCAAAACTATATGCAAATTTGAAATTAAAGATAATTTTTTTGAAAAGCAAATAAATTTGACATATAGAGTTGGATGATGATTTTAAGTTATGGGTTTAGGATCATAATGTTTTTTTACTAGATTTTGGATAAATAATAGATATAGTGAACAAATTTCTTAATATAAATACATGATTTGAGTCAAAATTATTCGATTCTGTCAAACCCGTAACTTCAATGGTAGATTTTTCCCTATCGAGAATGGCCATTTGTTTTACAAATTTTAGTGAATATATAGTGTATAATCAATAGATAATCACTGTACAATTTGTGTATAATTATACGTATAAAATTTATATGTATATATTATATGTTGATTATATACTGAGTATACAATTTTATACACACCAACAACGGCTACAAAATGTAATGGCAAGGCAGGTGAAAATTTATGTAACTGGCTGATAAAATGTTAAGATCCCTATTATACTTTATCATTTGTCTTTAATCAAATAAGTTAAACATATGTCATATTTTCACAGAAATGCTCAATGGAGTAATTAAAAACTACTTCAAAGTAGAGCAATATAAGGAAGAAGGAACAATTGCTGTCCTTTTAATATTGGGAAAATGACACTGTGTGTCTACTCAACCAAATTAATCCCACATTTAATCACTGTTTAGACTTAATTCTACCAGGAGTCCGGTTGACCCAAATTAATGCCAAAAAATGACCAGCCGGCCCAAAATAATGCCAAGGCTAGCCGGCCCAACAGCCCAGACGCTTAAAAAAAATAGAACTTTTTGTGGCGATTTCGCCACAAAAGAGACGCCACTAAAAGGCTGCTACAGAAAAATCAGGCTTTTTAGTGGCAATTAAAAAAGTCGTCACTAAACGTTAAATATCCCAAAACATGTATAATATGTGTATATTTAGTAAGAAATATCACAAAATATGTATAATATGTGTATATTTAGTAAGTATATACAAGAATGATACATTTTTATATACATATGTTGGAATTATATATACCCTTTATATACAAAAATGATACAGTTTATATACATATGGTGGAATTAATCATACATTTATTATACATAAATTATACGTTAATTATACATTTATTATACACATATTATACAATAATGATATGATATTGTTTTACATATATAATAGTGATACATATTATATACCACAATGATATGGTTTCTATGATACATTTTTTATACGTATGATACACTTTCTATACAAGACTGATACAGTTTATATACACATGTTGGAATTATATATACACATTCTATACAAAAATGATACACATTATATACAAAAACGATACAAATTTCTATTCTATAACACACATTATATACACAAATGATACATATTATATACAAAAATGATACACACCTTAGTGATTTATATTTTATGCAGTTTCTATACATTAGATATAGGTCATGATACATATTTTTATACACAAATAATACATATTATATACAAAAATCGCCTCAGAGTTTTTTGGAATATTTCTTACTAAATATACACACATTACACATGTTTTGGGATGTTTAACCTTTAGTGGTGACTTTTTTAATTGCCACTAAAAAACCTGATTTTAACCTTTAGCCGCCCTTTAGTGGCGACTAAACACAAAAAGTCTTTTTTTAAGCGCCTGGACTTTTAGTGGCGACTTTTTAAACATTTTGTAGCGACTTTTAGTCGCCACAAAAGACTTGCTACAGATTTTAACAGACGGAAATAGTTTATGGGCTTAACTTTTGGATTTGGGAATAGATGGGCCAGCGCGTGAAATTATTTATGGCCCAACGGCCATTTGTGTCCTTTACACTTTAATATTTGGGGACAAGGAAGTGCTTTTGGATTTCATAAGAGATTAAGGTAAACCGGACGAAGAACAACTGAGATGGATCAAAACTCTAAATATGATTACATTTATCACTTTCAGGGACTTTTATATTTTCAACTTTTATTTATTACTAATAAATATCACATTTTTAAAAAATATTATTAATGTTATAAAAAACAATTAGTTTCAGTTATATGAAGTGCACGCACGATGCGCGTGTCCATAAACTAATACAATTAATGTGATGAATCAAATCCAGCCTTTAGTAACAAACAAAATCCAGCCTAACACTTTATTCTCCCAATGAGTGGCACAATTTATGGAACAAATAAAATTCAATAATAATATTCTCGAAAAACAAGTGATCAAAGGAAATAATTAATGGGAAAAGGTGCATATATACCCTTCAATTTTGCGATATAGAGTAGATATATCCTTCATTAAAAAAAATGGTGTTTATATACCCTTATCATTATACAAATGGTGTAAATATACATTTTTCGCTGATAGAATTTTCCTTAAAAATCATTGAGCTTGTTATTCAATTAAGAAAATGCAATGTGGCTTTAAAAAAATAAGTCTACCCATTTTTTAGTAGACTTATTATTTTAAAGCCAAGTGGTAATTTTTTTTTTTTTTATGGGTAGGGTCTGGTACATTTAAAAAAAAAGGATATAACCCAGATATACAACTTAGGCATTTAGTTCGCAACCCCGTGTAGCCATTGTATTATCGGTGTATAAATGATGTATATGTGGTGTATAATTATATATAAGTTGCTCAACTTCTTTTGTAACTTTATTTATACATCCTTATACGCTATTATACGTTACATATACATTCTTTTACACTATACAATGTATATGTTTTGTATAATAATGTATAAACATTGTATAACTATTTATAAATAATGTATTCTCTTTGGGGCTCAAATATTCCTCTCAAGCACCATTGTGTCTCCTCTGTACACCACCATCCATTGTTTCATTCTCAGGCTGCTACCTAGCAAGCTACTCGAACTATCAATATTGGAGTGCTTCCTCTTCTCATTCATTATATTCCTACTAGAACCACTTACAAACTCCCTAGAACTCCCAGTTCTTGCAACATTACATTTCATCTCCTCATCAAATTCATCTTACTTTCGCTTGGGTTACAACAGCATTGAATTCAAAAGAAGAGAGGCGAGTGAATCGAAGGAAGCTCGTAAAAGCTGAATTGTTATAAATAAGTTGAGATTTAGATTTTGTTTCACAAATGAGTCTTGTAAAAGAGGGAAAAAAAATACAAAAAAAAAAAAAAAGAGTAAGGGAACATATGAGATGAGAAAACTTGAAGGAAAAAATGAAGAATGGAGATAACAAAACATGGGAGAGAGGGGGGAAAACCAAAGAGAAATCTATAACTGAGCAATGAAAATTAGAGAGAAAATGAAAAAGAAGGAGATAGAAAATGAGTTTCCCTGGGAAAGTCTTCACTTTTAAATGTGGGCGTGTCAGTTTCCCTTCTTTTAGGGGATTTGGCCTTCAAAATACATTGAATTTGAACAAATAAGTAGATAACCTTTACTTTTTTCGTACAATTTTTGAGCTAATTCGGGTAAGAACTAGGTAGTTGGGCTAAAATTGGAAAACTATATGGGTGAAGGGTATTGGGCTGTAGAACTTTTTTTAAAAAAAAATTTATGCCAAGGAGATATAACTAACCCATATATACAGGCCCACACATCTAATTTGCAGGCGATGTAGCCCATTGTATTATCGGTGTATAGATAACGTATATGTTCTGTATAGCTATATATAAGTTGCTCAACTTCTTTTGTAACTTTACATATACATCCTTATATACTATTATACATCACATATATATATTAAATATACATTCTTATACCCTATATATAATGCATAAATAATGTATATGCTATGCATAATAATGTATAAAAATTGTATAACTATGTATTAACAATGTATCTCCTTGGGGCTTAAAAATTCCTTTCAAGCACCACCATGTTTCCATCTGTACACCACATTGACAGTTAGTGTATATATATCATACTGATTGTTCGATTATTATACACTCGGTATACACTTATTATAATATAAATGTACACTTCCGTCGGTACAAAGGGGGATAGCTAGATGCGCGTAAAATTTTTAGCTGTCTAGCTAAAACTGTAAACTTCCCCAGCTTAAACTCGTGTAATGATAATGATGATAAGCAATATTATGGTTTAAGACTGAAGGGTCATATCATCAAAATAAAGACAACTATTTAACAAAAAAAATGATAATAACAAAGACAACTAATACGGCTTTATGCAGAAGGAAAAGGTAGTGATCAATCTATATATCGAACTGAATTGAGTTCAAGTGAAATGTGGGAAGCATGTGAGAAGCTATGAGAAGATGCTTATCAGCCTATAATATGGTACTATCCTAGCTATATGTATTATTATCACTTAGAATTGTATCTTTCCAAAGTCTCCTAATAGGAGTGTCACTATCATATCATGAATGTGGTCGTTTTTATGACCTTATAATATTTCACTCTTTATGTGTGTTAGTTATTTTCATTATTAGAATTTAATTTAGTTAGGCAAGATTTACGGATTTCTTGTTCCCCTGGCCTCCTCTTTTATTATCTATAATAATCCTTAATCAGAGGTCTCGGGTTCGAGCTCTGGGTATGATTTTTTTTTTTTTGTAGAGAGCGCTTTCTCTCAAATGGGATCCTACGCAGCTCAAATCCGGATTTAATCGGACTCCAATGCGAAAAGCGAACACCGGGTGAGAAATCAAAAATAAAAATCTATAATAAAGAAGAAATAAAGGCATCAAAGAAATGGTGCCAATAGTGTTACATATTTTGAAAATTCCCTTGTACTTTTGTCGTGTTACTTTTTGGTTATTCTTTTGTCATTATTCGATTACCACTTATTCACACATTTCAGGTGGGAAAATAATTCTTGGTCCATGTCCCACACATGTGATTTAATATATAAGAAAGTTCAAACATCCTGAAAAAATCTATTTTATAGTCTTAGAATACGCAATTTGATCGTTTATTTTATTTATCGTCTTTCTTAAATGGTACATATTTATGTCTAGCCTTTTGAATTTGTATGACCTAGGCTTATGATTTATCTTAAGGAATTGAAGCTGACATTTGCCTAACTTGATATTTGGGTGGAGGATATTTATATTTGTTCACCAAGATAATGAGAATAACACAACGGAAATAAGTGCATGTACCTCTCTTCCTTTGACTCTTGCTCCGTTATACTATTGGTCCAGATATATCCCGTTGTTATATTATTGGTTCAAGTATATACTTCTCTGCCAGCTAAAGTTTTTCAAGGTGAACATCTAATCTTACGTGACACTGACATTTGATCAGCTAAATATCAAGTAGCATGCCATCTCAGTGCCCAACCCATTTGACCCCTCTCCTCTATTTGTTCTTCTACTACCATTGTGACCATTACAGCCACCATGACCCCCACTATTTATTTATTTATATGATAATTACTTGGAAGATGAAACTTTTAAGCCTAGTAGATATTTACTTGCTATTGTGAATAGCTTAACTAACACTGTGAACTATTCTTGTAGAAGCTTATTAGATTTAGGTTAAGCACCACGATATAGGAAAGGATAGTATTGGAACAGGGGAAAGTATGGACCAAAAGAAAGAAAAGAGAAAGGAAAATATATGGATAATAGCACTTTTGGTCCCTCAGTTATGAGTAAATTCTGATTTTGATCCTTGTGATATATGAATTGTCACATTTAACCTTCAATTAATTAAAATGTGTGATTTTGGTCCTTTTATGTAAGAAATGTGTTATATTTAGACCATTTTTAGAAGTACATAACCATCAAATATGGAGTAACATTACAAGTTTAACATAACATACGGGTAATAAATTGGTGAAACAGTTAATACTTCAAGAAATTTGTGATTATTCACAAGCTTCGAGATCCAAAATGCATATTTCAAGTAATTGAAGGTTAAATGTGCTTAACGAGATATCATAAGGACTAAAACCAAAATTTACTAAAAACTAAGGGACAAAAAGTGCTATTAACCCGAAAATAAAACAATGAAAAAACGAAAATTCTCAGCCTTCATGTTTTTTTATTTGGTCCAATTAAATCTAATTATTTTTTTCAATACATTTAAATTCTAAACTCAAATTCTTCAAAGTATGGATTCAATGAAAATTAAAATTGAACTCATTAAATATCTTGCAATTATGATTAAGGGATCCGGTAGTAGTAAATTGCCCTATGTCAGTTGTACGAAGTCATAATGGTGGCAATGGTGGTTGAGGGAAAGAAAATACTAGTGGTGGAATAACAAATAAAGGGGAGGGGTAAAATGGGTTAGGGCACTGAGGTGACATGCTACGTGACATCCACCTTATCAAATGTCAGTGTCATATAGGATCGGATGTCCATCTCGGACAACCTTAATGGAGGAGGAGTATATTTGAACCAATAGTATAATAGCAGAGATATATTTTGACCAATAGTACAATGGAGGGTTAAATTGATTTTTTTCCTCGTAGTAGAAGGGCAAATTTGACCCTTTTCCCATATTTTTAACACAGAACTTAGTTCCATTGGATTTTGTTAGAGAAGATGTGTAAGTAATACAAGTCTTGCAACTTAAATGACCCAAAAAGTGGTTGTAGGGACCAAAATAACACAATAAAAAAAAAGTTACCAAAGTAATTTGCGCACTAAATTAGTGATCAATAGGACTAAACTGCAAATTTACAGTTAAGTCATATTGCGCACTAAATTAGTGCGCAATAGGGGTTATATTATTTTTGTAGAATTTTAAAGTTCTCAAATTCACTTTTTTTTCCCATACTTTGACCAAAGATTAGTAATGTTTCAAAACTCCGTAATATCAATATTTTATATAGAACTTGATATCTTTTTTTATGGACAATAATGTCGGCTCATTACATCAAGTATACGTAAACGTTTGGATCGTCGTTTTAGGGGTTGTAAAGTGCCCCGAAGTAAGTTTTGTTTATTTGGAATCTTGTTATCTAAAGGTTTAAGTGTTTCATTTATAATTAGTTTAGGATGTCACGCCAGTTAGTTATAAACGATAACAAAGAATAAAATAATATTTATCATTAAGAAATAGATATGTAAAAAATATACTTAATGTTGGTGAAGTAAACCATCAAGCCAAGTTGGTGAAAGCTACAATGCAGACACTTTTTATTTCTTATAATGTTCACTAATGCTATCTAACTTGTTTTTATAAATTGAATTTCGAGCCTTGAAATTGACATTCAAAACATCATTACCACGGGATTACCATCTTGAAATATATTTTTTATCATTAGATTTACTAAACATGGATAAAAATTGTGCACCAATTTGGGGCAAAATTCAAATTGAATGGGATAAAGGACGTTTTTCTAAAAACTGGCCCGGTCAAACTGCTTTGCGGCCATTTGCGTGGCTAGATCTTAGAAAGATACGCAAAATCAAAAAGAAAATCACGCAAATCGGACGTCCGAATGCAGAGTTATGACCGCTTAAAGTTTCACCAATTTCAATTACTTTTTTTTATCTTATTTTTTTAACTACTTAGGTCTATTGGATAAAAAATTTACGGGACTTGCAAACAATTTTTTTTTAATGACATCATTAACGCAGTAAATTACTGCGCTATAAAATTAAACACTTAAATCTAAAGATAACAAGTTTTCAAACAAACAAAACTTACTTTGGGGCACTTTACAATCCCTAAAACGATGATCCAAACGTTTACGTGTACTTGATGTATTGAGCCTACATTATTGTTCGCAGAAAAAGATATCAGGTTCTTTACAAAATATTGATATTCT
The DNA here is from genome assembly GCF_019175385.1 of Lycium barbarum. NCBI lineage: Eukaryota > Viridiplantae > Streptophyta > Magnoliopsida > Solanales > Solanaceae > Lycium > Lycium barbarum. The sequence continues at coordinate 94,046,472 of NC_083346.1, forward strand.
GACATTTTGAAACATGACTAATCTTTGGTCAAAGTATGAAAAAAAAAACGTGAATTTGAGAACTTTAAAATTATATAAAAAATAAAAAAAACCCTATTGCGCACTAATTTAGTGCGCAATAGGACTTAACTATAAATTTGCAGTTTAGTCTTATTGCGCACTAATTTAGTGAGCAAAGGTTACTTTGATAACTTTTTTTTTACGCATTATTTTGGTATCCGAACTCACTTTTTAGGTCATTTAAGTCGTGGACTCTAAGTAATACTGCTTAATTGTACGAATGAACAAACTTGTGATTTTGACGTTTTTTCTAGCTTTCCAATTTTAGTTATCTGTCCAATCAGTTTTAACTAAAAATATCATCCAGATAGTTCCAACCGAAGTGGTCCGGTTGTTGAAAAATAACTATGAGCCCGTTTGGGTTGACTTATAAGTTGTTTATAAGCTGTTTTCAGTTTTTTTGAGTGTTTGACTGGTCAGCTTAAAGTCATTTTGTGCATAAAATAAGCCCAAAAAAATAATTGCGCTCGTTTGGCTTAGTTTATTTAAATCAACTTATAAGCAAAAAAAAAACAAGTTAACTTACCCCAACTTATTTTTATTTGGCTTATAAGCTGTTTCCAGCTTATAAGTTGCATTATGAAATTTTGATGGATTTATACCATAGATATTATTTCCTTCACTCTCTTTTCCCAAATTTAACTTTCAATGTTTTATTTTTTTTCTATGACTGTTTACAGTTTTCTTTTTATATAAGTACTACAAATGCAGACCAAGAATACTGTCAAGTGGTTATTTTCCACTTTTTGAAAGAATATTCTCTATTTTTCTAAATTTTTTGAAGTCTGAAAATTAATCACAAAGTAGAAAGTGTTAATATTGGACTTGGTCTTAATGAAAAACAACTTGCGATTTGGTGCGAAAGTACGGCCTTTTGCCAGATAAAACCTCAAATTATTATGCATTAGATGCTATGTAAACAACGTACATGTCACATGGGGTAGTCCCCTTTTCTTTATTTCCTTTCTTTTTTTCTCCAAACAAGAAATAACACCACTAGGACCAAAAGCAAAAAACAACATAAAAACGAAATGAAGAAGAATCAAATAAAAGGTATCGAGAGCAAAATTAATAAGAAAAAATAAATAGAAAAGTTGAAAAATAACATAACCGAGTCGTTTTAATTATTTTATTTATCATGTGATGTTCGATATCGCTTTAGAGACCGATCAATCTGGATTCGTGTCGGAAAGTTTCATTTTGGAGGTAAAGCGCTCACTACCAAATACGATTTCATTGCCGAGACTGAATCTCAATCGAGACCTTTAATTAAGGATTGAAAAGAAATTCACCAACTTTGGTGGTATATAAACGAATCTTTCTTTATTATAGTTACATATACGACACATTTCACCAATAACATTGTTTTTTGAAGTCTTTATTCCACTTTTCTTCCTCTTTTTCTTCGTTTTATTTGCAACAATATGAATCAGAATGATGGACTTTTGCAGCTTAGTGGCCCCTCTTTGTCCTCATTCCGTATTCTTCCAATTTTTTTAATGCTTCCAAGAAGGCTTAGAAAAGGAAAGGAAGTAAAGGGAAGCAAATTAAATAAATTTGCTCTTTGAAATAAGGACGAGCGAAAAAAAAAAGGGGAGAAATACATAACCAAATAAACAAAGGAATAAAGTGAGTTTTCATTCTTTTGTTATGTATGTATACGGGTAAAACCGAGGACAAGGGTATCCTCGGTATCCCGACATGGAGGTTAAGTTCATAATGATCATTGCTGGGACAGACAAGACCCAATCGAGGTCATAAAGTCAAACGTTGGGTCGTAGCTAGATCGAACGCTCTTGGTTCCGGGTCGTTGAAGACCGGTTGGAACTGAATACCGAGATACAACGTGAAGGCGGTTAACCACGGTAAGGAAGGATCCGAAAAATCCGCCATCAATCGGATATGGCAGCGCCGATCTCACTCGTCATTAATTGAATTTTTTGTACCTTATTTAGGTTTGTACTAGGGTTAGGACTCCTCTGCTATATAAAGAGGAGAACCCCTTTATTTTTTGCCCGTTTTGGACACGCACAACATACAGAGCAATACAATTTGATTCTAAGTGTTCATCCATTTTTCTAAAGTGTTCTATCATTGTTTATTACTCAATCTCTGTAGCACGAGCTCGGTTCTCTGGACCCAGACCTTGGGACCGAACGCTACAAAGATCCCTTGTTGTTTTGCTGTGGTTTGCTTATTTTTAATCACATTTGCTTTACTATTTATTGTTTAACAATCATTCGTATTAAATCAAACCGCATATCCTTCGCACCGTGTACAAATTTAATTGTTATCCTTTTTTAGGATAAACAGTTTGGCGCCCACTGTGGGGCCTAGGATAATAGTGGTGGTTTTATACGGATTTCGGTAACACATGTTATTTTACGCTTGCTCTTTGAAGTTTGATTCCAGGACTATTCATCATGTGAGACTCTCACTCCGTTATCTTTCATACTGAATCAAGCCACCACGAGGAAAATGACAACTGGATATCGAACAACAACGTAACCCCAGTTGATCCAAACGAACCTGATCCTCGCTCTCAAAACGCTGTGAATATCGACTGGACGTCGGTAGGTGACGCGCACACGGGTGGAGGTAACGGAGCCACACTGCAACAGCTCAGGAATCAACTTGAGATGGCTATGGCACAATTGTAGGCCAACAAGCGATCATAGCTCAATTACAAAACTGGAAACGAGCGCCCAATGCTGTTCAGTCCGAACCGATCATGCTGAGGACCCCAATGAAGGGAAATTGGACTCGAATTGGGAAGGACCATATCGAGTCACCGGCATAATCGGGGACTGGGGACTGCCCACGATGGATCAATAGTACTCAAGCCCTCATACTTCGGACTCCAGTACTAGAGGACTATCCTGCTCGGGGCAAAGCGACACCTATCCAAAGACAAGGCTTGGAGGATAGGATTCCTTTTGTAAGGGCCGAACGATCGAATAAATCGTGCCCGATTAGTTCGTTCTCGCCGCGGCTACTATCGTAATCTTGTTCGCGTTTCAATCAACAAACTTGGAAATTTCTCGATTTGTCATTTTATCCGTTGCCACTCCCTTTACATTAACATTACATTTTATGTTATTTTTCGGACCCTCAAATATCCGAAATGTGCAAACAAAGGGCTAAAAGCTTAAATTATTAAAGGACTACGGTCTGAAATACGAAGGACTACGGTCTAAATTGTTAAAGATTGCGGTCTGAAAACCTAAAACTTTAACTCAACTCGTTTAGCAGACTACGGTCCTAACGCGGTCCGAAGTCATCTGAGCTTCGACCCAATTACATAATGCGACTCAGAGACGTCTGAGTCCGCAAATAGAAAAATAAGGCCTTTTCATTAACCCGTTAATGGTTAACAACTAGCCTTGGTGTCGCCTCTGAAATTCGGTACTAAGGCAATGTCATATGTCGGTGAAACTTGAAATCGAGTCACTGTTACTTTAAATTTTGTTTTTCGCCAAAACAAAAATGCATGCTAAGGCAATAGCACATACCGGATGAGTTCGAAACCAAGTCCACGATTATCCTAATCCTTAAACTCAAAAGATAAAAGACTATTATGCGATGAAAAATGGCGAATTAAGCCGGGTAAAAGCTTTCTGGTATATATATACGTCAAATATTTATAAAGGCTCGGGAAACGGCCTTGAGATTCAAAAACATAACAAACTACATAGAAAATCACAAAAGGTGAAAAGAAATCTAAGGCTCCTAAGCCTGATCTTCATCTGAGCCTTCGGCATCATCCTCATCCGACTCAAGCTCACTATCCAACCCTTCAGGATCATACATGGCCTTCGCTTCTGCCTCGAGCCTTTTGGCCTCTTCGATTTGGTCCAATACGTCCACCCCTGTGGTATAAATGTCCTCTAAAGTCTCCCTCCGGGATAGACACCGCATATACTCGGCCCCAGTGTCACTCTTTCTCTTGGTCGGGATTATATTAGCTTTATACTGAGCCAACATCCCATTGTAGCTCGAGATTTGGCCCAGGGCTTCATTGTATTTGGCCTGCAGATCAATATTATCACGGCCAAGATTGTCCCGCTCCGATTTGGCCAAGGCAAGTTTCGATCAGAGCTCAGCAATTACCTCCGACCTCTCATCAGCCTTCTCAGTCGTCACACGGAGCTGATCCTTGGCCGATGCCAAGTCTTCCTTGAGAGCGTCTCGCTCGGAGACAACACCATCCATCTTACCCTTAAAGGCCCCAAGCTCGGGTTTAATCTTTTTGAGCTCCAACCGGAGCTGGTCAATCTGGGTCACATACTCCCGGGCCTGAGAAGGGATAGTGTTAGCGTCGGCTATTAACCACTTATTATGAACTTCAAAAGCCCTTACCTTCTGTGCTAGGAGGTCATGTTCTCGTCTGACCTCGATGGCCTCATTCCGAGCAATCTCCAAATTGGACTGAAGAGCGGAGGGATCCGGTAAGTTCGAGATAAACTCTTGACTTTGCTCGTAGAGGTTTCGGAGCGATTTCATCTCCCGAGTTCGCTACTCGATCCAATCCTTAAGATGATCTACTTTTGTCTTCAGTCGGTGAAACCTTCCATGGTGTTTGTAACACCCCGTACCTTTAATGAAGGGTTTGACCACGATCCTAGACTTAGAACATCAGGTAAAGAATGTTGGAATTGAAATTTTCCGTTCAGTTGTGATATGGTGGTTTACGCCCATGAACAGTGGTCGTATTCCAATTTACGACCATGAACAGTGCCCGTAAACTGAAACCAAGAATTTCTGAACATTCTGGAATTTGGCATTTTGAGGTCATATGGTTAAATACGGACCGTATTGTACTTTACGGCCCGTATTTCAAAACGTGTTTGGAATTTGGGAAAACTTCCTTGATGAAAGTTGTAGAGCATTGAAATACCTTTCCAACGGTATCTTACGGGGGTCAAAGGGACATCTGTGCAAAGAGTTATGGCCATTTTACTGAAGAGAGGCAGTGCAGTCCATATGGCAGAATACGGACCGTATTGCAGTTTACGGCCCGTAAACTTGAAATACGGCCAGCACAGTACTGGACGTAAACTGCATTTTCCAAAACATTATATGTTCGTTTATATCAGTTCAAGTCATTATTTTTCATTCTCTCAAACCCTAGAACGACCTCCTACTCTCCTCCAACATCAAGAACACCAAGGTAAGTCCATTCCAATTATTCCAACTCAATTCTAACATATATCCTTGTAATCTAAACAAGAAATAATCATTCCTAATCTAGGGTTTTCAAGAAACCCATCTCAAGATTCAAGAATCAAGATTTAGGAAGTCTTCTTCAAAATCCAAGTCTTTAATTCAAGTTTTGGAACAACTAAGGTATGTAGAACTTCCATCCACATGAGGGAATCTCTATGTTCTTCCCCATGCTTCGTTCCTTGATATCCATGAAGTTCAAATCTTAGGGCACTAAATCCAACATATTGGTAGCCCGTATTTAAGTATTTATGTACATGAATTTTGTATCTATATTCGTTGTTGTATTCCTAATCTTCCATTACGGTTATTAGGAACCCTAGCTTAATCCATGAATCATGAATTCTTCCTCATGGGTTCTCAATATGATTACATGAAACTTCATGATTTTATCTAGCAAGTTACAAGCATGTTTTCAAGTCAATTATATATATGATTTCGAAATATTCTTATTACTCATGAATCAAGAACATGTTTGCAAGACTATGACAAGTTATCTTATGAAACTATTTTATAAGTTATTTCATGAAACCATGTTTACAAGATTATTGCATGAAACCATGTTTACAAGTTATTTCGTGAAATCATGATTTCAAGACAAGTACAAGTTAATTCACGAAAGTCATGGGCTTCTTAGCCAACTACGTTATTCTCATGTTCGGGAGTTGTATTAATACCGAGAAGGCTCAAGATAGCCTGAAACTACGTATGCCAACGTAGGACAAGGATCGCTCCGCCCAGATAGGACGATTCCTTCATATTTTCCCCATTGAGGGATTTGGATCCATTTATGTCAGATTCATGTCTCGTGCCCCGGCAAGGTACGAGATAGCTTAGCTGATCGGGCAGAGATCAGACTCCACGTTTCTCCCCGTGGTGGTTCATGTCGGTATTACAGTTCATGTCATGTTCATGTCTCGTGCCCCGACAAGGTACGAGATGGCTTAGCTGATCGGGCGGAGATCAGACTCCACGTTTCTCCCCGTGGTGGATCATGTCGGTATTACAGATTATCTCATGCTTACAGTACTCATGTTCATGTTCAGTTCCAGTACTCAGTTTCAGTTTCAATTTCATGCTTATGTACTCATGCTCATGTTCATGTCCAGGTTTTCAGTTTCAGTTCTTATCATGTTATTCATGTCCTATGTTATTTCTTTCAGTTGCTTTACATACCAGTACATTCAATGTGCTGACGTCCCCTTTTATTGCCCGGGGGCCTGTATTTCACGATGCAGGTACGGATTTACAGAACGACGCTTCTGATCAGTAGGATTTGCTCGTACCAGTTTATTGGTGAGCCCCACCTCATTCGGGGTTTAAACATTGTATCTCTCTATTTAGTTTTGCATGTAAAGGTATGCTGGGGGCCTTGTCCCAGTAATTATGTTTTCCAGTCAGACTCATGATAGAGGTCTCATAGACTAGACAAGTCAGTTATGTCATGCCAAACATTTGGAGTCGTATAGCCATTTTGGCTCACTCATGTTTAACAAGTATTTTATTAAGTATTATGACTCATTACGTTTTATAAAGGATCATCATGCATTCACATTATATTTCCGCTCATGTATGCCTCATGATAGTTCAGCAAGCCATGTGGTTCGCTCGGTCACATGCAGTCAGGCACCGAGTGCCGTGTTACGTCCAGGCCATGGTTCGGGGCGTGACAAAACTTGGTATCAGAGCCTAGGTTCAAGAGTCTTTAGGGAGTCTATGAAACCGTGTCCAGTGGGGTCACTTTTATATGTGTGAGGGCCCCATACATATAAACAGTTGACCACCAAGACATTCAGGATTTGTCTCATTTCTTTCTACTCTAGATCGTGCCATGAAGCTTAGAGCAATAAGTAACTTCTCTTCCTCTCGAATTACGTACGTTTCGAATGCGCAAGAGATGAACAGGTAATTCAAGGTCCAAGTAAGGATATTTACCCATAGGGAGAACAATTGTGCAGTACTTGCTGGTAACGAATGAGAATTCAAGTGCTATAGAAAGTGGATTCCAATGTAAGTTGCCCGACAAGGGGTGTAGTGGAATGAATTGTATGTTGAATGATAATGATGTTCTTGAGAAAGGACAATGGGATACCACAGGAAGAGGATATTAGAGAAATTAGAAAAGGAGCTAAGTCTACAAGAAAGGTAAATCATAGAGGATCTCAGGAAGGTGGAGGCAGACAGTATTCTACCAGAGGTCATCAGGACCCACTCCATCTGTTGTTAAAGATTTAAAGGGGAAATAAACAGGAAATTGTAACAGGTACAGTTGAGTTGGACATATGAGGTAAGTTCATCATTTTTATACTGTTGTTGAAATTGGGAGCCCTGTGTGGCTATGATATGATATGATATATATGTATACATGTTGGCCTTGTGAGGCATTGTTGGTATTTCCTGCGTGCTGGTTTTTGTGATAGTAAGAAATACAGAGGAAACTCTGCCAAATTTTTTTCCTAGAAATAGAAGGAGAATGAGATATAAGTTCGTAATATGTCTGGAAAAGCCATGTCAATAGTAATGATAACATTTGACTAAGTTATGAGTACAACTGACTTTGAGAAATATGATTTGATTTCCTATTTAGATGAACACCTTGAGTAGGTGACAGTTCGGATACATCCGAATGTGTGTTAGAAACCAAGGGCTTACGTTAAGCGTGGAGTAGAGTGATTAGTGGAAGAAGAAACCAGCTAAACCGTAAAAGAGCAAACTATAAACGAATAGCCTTTAAGAGCTGTCAAAAGGGGGTTGACCTAAGACTTACAATGTGAGCAGAGTAAAGTCATTAAGATGTTGTATGCCAGTTATGAATACAATAGCAACCGTTTATGTAAGTAAATTTAGTTTTTCCCCATAAGAAATTGCTCAAATGGGAGTCGAAAAATTCATCAATGTTGTAGAGTACAAAGGAATTACAGAAGATAAGGAATGCTAATTGGATCCTATCAAAAGAGAAGAATTTGTAAGTATAAGATGTTAGCCTTGGTCTAAGGGGGAGATGCATAAATCTCCAATAAGTCCAGTGAGATAATTGAAGACCCGAAGGGTTAGTATGAGATATGAAGAACCTTAGTTCAGTTAAGTTGGCATAATGAGATAGTCTTCATAAGGAATATGCCTCATCTTAGAGGAATACTGAATTGAGTAGAATGATCGCCGAATGAATATTGTCAAGTTCAATTACTATCGATTAGGCGGTCGCATAAAAGCTATAAGATCATGCCCAGTTATGTGTCAAAAGGGTAGTGCCCTTGCACAAGACTCTAATATTTAAGATGCTAGTCATAGACTTAGCGCACAACAGTACTATGAGTATTTTAGGAAGTATCGAAAATCAAGTATGGGAAGTATGGTTCATGATTTAGGTAGACAAGAGAACTAAGATGAAATAAGTTCATTGCTTATCCAAACTAGGAATTCGACTTTCAGACTCTGAAGTGGGTGGAGTTATTTCCCAGAACATGGCTTATTCCTCCTTAGTCATAGAAGTTAGAGAGAAGCAGTTTGGTGATTCCTACTTGCTGCAGATGAAAGAGGGGATTCAAGAATAGAAAGCCTTAGCTTTTGAGGAGGGAGATAATGGTACCTTGAGATATCAAGGCAGATTATGCGTTCCAGATGTTGATGGGATCAGAGAGAGAATCATGTTAGAATCTCACAACTCTAGGTATTCCATCCACTCAGGTTCCACTAAGATGTACCATGATCTTAAGGAGATTTACTGGTGGAACAATATGAAGAAGAATGTGGCAGATTTTGTAGCTAAGTGCCCGAATTGTCAGCAGGTGAAAGCCGAACACCAGAGGCCTGGTGGCTTGGCTCAGAATGTTGATATTCCTATCTGGAAATGGAAAATGATCAATATGGGATTTGTATCAGGTCTACCTCATTCAGCTAGGAGGCATGTTTAATTTGGGTGATTGTGGACAGACTTACGAAGTTAGCGCACTTCTTGCCAGTTAAGACCCCAGATTGAACAGAAGATTATGCCAAGTCATATGTTAATGAAATTGCCGGATTGTATGGGATCACAGTGTCCATTATTTCAGAGTTGGTGCTCAGTTCATAGCGAACTTCTAAAAAATTCTTTCAGAAAGGATTGGGTACAGAGGTGAACCTTAGCACAACTTTTTATCCTCACACAAATGGTCAGACAGATACGCTATTTAGGTCTCATGTTATGATATTCATGTTAGTTCAATACTCAGATATTTATGTCAGCTTAGTACTTAGATATCAGTCTAGTACCCACGTATTCATGCCAGTCCAATATTCAGCTAACCCAGTATTCAGTCAGCTCAGTATTCAGCTAATTCAGTATTCAGTCAGCTCAGTATTCAGCTAATCCAGTATTCAGTCAGCCTAGTCTTCAGTCAGTACAATAGACATTCAGTTTAGTATCTCAGCAGTTTAGTAATCTTATATTCATTCAGTTCAGTAACCATGTGTCCTTTATTTCAATGGTAATTGGGATGAACACCTGTCTCTTATTGAGTTTACAAAAAAAAAAAAAAATTATCATGATAGTATTGGTATGGCACTATTTGAAACCCTTTTTGAGCGAAGGTGTAAATTACCAATTGGTTGGTTCAAAGTTGGTGAAGCAGAGTTGTTAGGACCAGATTTTAGTTTATCAGGATATGGAGAAAGTCAAGTTAATACAGGAGCGTTTGAAACGGCTCAGAGTCACCAGAAGTCATATACAGATGTGAGGCGAAGGGAACCTAGGATTTTCAATTGATGATTAGGTGTTCCTTAAAGTCTCACCCATGAAAGGTGTTATGAGATTTGGCAAGAAAGGGAAGCTAAGTCCCAGATATATTGGACCTTACAGGATTCTACGAAAGGTCGGTCTAGTGGCATATGAACTCGAGTTGCCACAAGACTTGGTTGCTGTACATCCCGTATTTCATGTGTCCATGTTGAGGAAGTGTGTAGGAGACCCATCGTTGGTTGTTCCTACTGATACTATAACAGTTAAGGATGGGTTGACTTATGAGGAGATCCCCGTAGCCATTCTTGATCGTCAAGTTCGCAAGTTGAGAACTAAGGAAGTAGCCTCAGTAAAAGTCCTGTGGAGGAGTCAGAAAGTTGAGGAAGCTACATGGGAAGCCGTGGAGGATATGAAATCCAAGTACCCGCACTTGTTTCAGCCCGCAGAAGAGATTTATGATGAAGCACCAAGATTTTGAGGTATGTAAGCTTTCTTTTCATGTTTTTGGTCGTGTGTGGCCAATTTATAGTGCTATTGTGATGTAGCCCTGTGAGGCAATGATATTATGGGCTGTTGTGACAGGTTGGTAGTGCCATATTACAGGGGAAACTCTGGCAAATTTTTTTTGTAGAATCCCGAATGTTTAACATTCGAGGACGAATGCTCCAAAAAAAAAAAAAAAGGGAAGAATGTTACACCTTGGAAATTTCCCCGTTAGCGTACCGCGAATAGACCCACGAAGGGTATGACATATACGACATGTTGACGAGTAAGAAGTAATGACTCTAAATGAGATTTCAAAGACATTTGAGGTAGGAGACGAAAGTTGTTAAGGAAAGCAAGGTATATGTTGTGTGTCGGGCAAGAATTACGAGTATCGAATTAATGATGGCTTAATGACATTTTGGAGAAGAGTTATAATGTCCCTTATGTATTCATGCCTCACGTTTCACGTGCAAGTTCATGTATTCTCTATTCATGTCTCAAGTTTTAGCACTCATGTTTTCATGAAACTATGTCATGTCAGCTTTCCATGTTCTATGTCATGTTTCTTCACGTTCATGTATTCAAGCCATGTCCAGCCATATCCTTAACCATGACCCATCATTCGAGGACGAATGATCCCAAGGAGGAGATATTGTAACACCCCGTACCTTTAATGAAGGGTTTGACCACGATCCTAGACTTAGAACATCAGATAAAGAATGTTGGAATTGAAATTTTCCGTTCAGTTGTGATATGGTGGTTTACGCCCATGAACAGTGGTCGTATTCCAATTTACGACCATGAACAGTGCCCGTAAACTGAAACCAAGAATTTCTGAACATTCTGGAATTTGGCATTTTGAGGTCATATGGTTAAATACGGACCGTATTGTACTTTACGGCCCGTATTTCAAAACGTGTTTGGAATTTGGGAAAACTTCCTTGATGAAAGTTGTAGAGCATTGAAATACCTTTCCAACGGTATCTTACGGGGGTCAAAGGGACATCTGTGCAAAGAGTTATGGCCATTTTACTGAAGAGAGGCAGTGCAGTCCATATGGCAGAATACGGACCGTATTGCAGTTTACGGCCCGTAAACTTGAAATACGGCCAGCACAGTACTGGACGTAAACTGCATTTTCCAAAACATTATATGTTCGTTTATATCAGTTCAAGTCATTATTTTTCATTCTCTCAAACCCTAGAACGACCTCCTACTCTCCTCCAACATCAAGAACACCAAGGTAAGTCCATTCCAATTATTCCAACTCAATTCTAACATATATCCTTGTAATCTAAACAAGAAATAATCATTCCTAATCTAGGGTTTTCAAGAAAACCCATCTCAAGATTCAAGAATCAAGATTTAGGAAGTCTTCTTCAAAATCCAAGTCTTTAATTCAAGTTTTGGAACAACTAAGGTATGTAGAACTTCCATCCACATGAGGGAATCTCTATGTTCTTCCCCATGCTTCGTTCCTTGATATCCATGAAGTTCAAATCTTAGGGCACTAAATCCAACATATTGGTAGCCCGTATTTAAGTATTTATGTACATGAATTTTGTATCTATATTCGTTGTTGTATTCCTAATCTTCCATTACGGTTATTAGGAACCCTAGCTTAATCCATGAATCATGAATTCTTCCTCATGGGTTCTCAATATGATTACATGAAACTTCATGATTTTATCTAGCAAGTTACAAGCATGTTTTCAAGTCAATTATATATATGATTTCGAAATATTCTTATTACTCATGAATCAAGAACATGTTTGCAAGACTATGACAAGTTATCTTATGAAACTATTTTATAAGTTATTTCATGAAACCATGTTTACAAGATTATTGCATGAAACCATGTTTACAAGTTATTTCGTGAAATCATGATTTCAAGACAAGTACAAGTTAATTCACGAAAGTCATGGGCTTCTTAGCCAACTACGTTATTCTCATGTTCGGGAGTTGTATTAATACCGAGAAGGCTCAAGATAGCCTGAAACTACGTATGCCAACGTAGGACAAGGATCGCTCCGCCCAGATAGGACGATTCCTTCATATTTTCCCCATTGAGGGATTTGGATCCATTTATGTCAGATTCATGTCTCGTGCCCCGGCAAGGTACGAGATAGCTTAGCTGATCGGGCAGAGATCAGACTCCACGTTTCTCCCCGTGGTGGTTCATGTCGGTATTACAGTTCATGTCATGTTCATGTCTCGTGCCCCGACAAGGTACGAGATGGCTTAGCTGATCGGGCGGAGATCAGACTCCACGTTTCTCCCCGTGGTGGATCATGTCGGTATTACAGATTATCTCATGCTTACAGTACTCATGTTCATGTTCAGTTCCAGTACTCAGTTTCAGTTTCAATTTCATGCTTATGTACTCATGCTCATGTTCATGTCCAGGTTTTCAGTTTCAGTTCTTATCATGTTATTCATGTCCTATGTTATTTCTTTCAGTTGCTTTACATACCAGTACATTCAATGTGCTGACGTCCCCTTTTATTGCCCGGGGGCCTGTATTTCACGATGCAGGTACGGATTTACAGAACGACGCTTCTGATCAGTAGGATTTGCTCGTACCAGTTTATTGGTGAGCCCCACCTCATTCGGGGTTTAAACATTGTATCTCTCTATTTAGTTTTGCATGTAAAGGTATGCTGGGGGCCTTGTCCCAGTAATTATGTTTTCCAGTCAGACTCATGATAGAGGTTTCATAGACTAGACAAGTCAGTTATGTCATGCCAAACATTTGGAGTCGTATAGCCATTTTGGCTCACTCATGTTTAACAAGTATTTTATTAAGTATTATGACTCATTACGTTTTATAAAGGCTCATCATGCATTCACATTATATTTCCGCTCATGTATGCCTCATGATAGTTCAGCAAGCCATGTGGTTCGCTCGGTCACATGCAGTCAGGCACCGAGTGCCGTGTTACGTCCAGGCCATGGTTCGGGGCGTGACAGTGTTGCACTGAGGCCTAAAACAAAAGGGAAGTGATTTTTAGAATGAGAAAGTGAAATAAAGCTAAGTATAAAATAGAAGAAATGGATGTACCCGGTTTAAGGCCTGTTGAGCCTCGTTAAAAAAGTAGGGGCTGTCAACCTCACTCATCTTCCTCTGATCCTCTGCGGTCACTAGAGGATACAAATAACTCGCCACCCCGACTGGCCCAGATAGAATGTTCATATCGACCGGTACAAAAAATGAGACCTGCTTTTTTCGGTTCGGGTCTATGCTTGGAGCCGGAAAAACTTTCTCAATCGAGGACCAGAGTTAACCCCAAATCGATCAGCTATAGGAAAGGGTATATGGTCGAACCCTGAGTGGCTCTCAACCATGATAGCGTCTTTATCGGGCGGATGACTAACCGCATCTTTTAACACCACAAGTTCCTCGGCCATTTTTCCTGTAGATTTTGGGTTCTCGAGTCCGGCAAACATTGATCGAGGCAGTGAGTCCTGTATACAAATAATGGTCTCAGTCGAAGCCACATCTTGTACGGGAAGGACGGAACCTATACCATGTAAAGGTGGGATATAAGGTATCTTCGAGCCCGAGGCGGCAGAAATTGCCCTCGAATCGGTTGCTGTGGACGTCTCCTTCTCCATTATTCGTGTGGAAGAAGGCATGGTCGCATCATCCTCGGGGACCCCCACTCCCGACCCGATGGTTTCCAAACCCACCGGTGTCGGTACATTACTTTTCGATCCTGCCGGCTCTTGGTCGGTGTTTTCTACCAACTGTGGAATGGTTCCTCCGAGCTTTTTAGCACTTGGCTGGTGTTTTCCTTAGAGGGCCAGTGCTTGACTAACAGAAGGTCCTCGTCATCGGAGTGATTGTTGAGTTGGTTGATGGCTCCGGGGTTCAGAACCCGGGCGCGGGTTTCTTCTTTAGAAACCTCCTTAATGGTAGGTCTCAGCCTGTTTCTGCCTTCGGAAGGAGCATCGGAGAGTTCGAACGACCGTCTTTTCTTCGTCTCGCCCCTCTCTTGCTCAGTAGTCTCGACCCCGGATTGTGGGAGGATAGAAAGCTTGGAGGACCGTTCCTTACTGGTGGCCTCAACATCGGCTCCATCTTCTGAAGTTTCATCTTCGTTTTGCCCTCGAATCTTAGTGGCCTTTGAAAGACCTGCAAAGAAGAAATAACAAATTAATTAAACGAATTATGGCATAACATAAGAGGAGGTAGAACAACATATCGATCGGAGACTCACCATGATTCTCGGCCTCCCATCTGCCTTGGATAGCAAACGCCAGTTACGTTCGGCATAAGTAGGCTGAGAGCAGATTTTCCCGATCCATTCCTCCAAATCAGCGGCCATGTTGAGGGTTCGGGGAATTGTTGCAAACATACAAACCAAGCTAAAAATCGTCACAGATAAAACATCAGAGATGCCACTTAACTGTTTGAAAATATAATTCACTTACGGTTCGGGTTCCACTTCTCGGGGAACGACATCTTATCGGCAGGAATCAGATCCACAGTCCTCACCCGGATGAATCTTCCCTGCTAGCTTCGGTACCTATCCTTATCAAGGCTAGAGAAGAGAGCTTTCCTTGCTCGTCGTGTGAGCTTAATCATGCCTCCCCAAAAAATCTGGGGACTATACAACCGGATGAAGTGGTTGATTGTGAAAGATTCGTTCACGTTAGTCACAAAATAACGGCGGAGTATAACGATCCTCCAAAATGAGGGGTGGATCTGACCGAGGCAGATCTCGTACCTCCTACAAAAGTTCCCGACCATCGGGTCGAGTGGACCAACTATGAATGGGTATGCGTAAACACTCAGGTACCCCTCTACATGGGTCGTGATGGCTTCAACATGCTCGGGAATAACAACCTCTTTGTCTTCCCAACCACAATACTTTTTGACCTGCTCAAATTTATTCGGGAGGATTGTGCATATGTAGTGCGATATTTCAGCACCCCGATCCTCTTGCTGAGAAGGCCTCTCGACCTTAAAATCCTTGGTCATAACGTAATCAGATGGGACATAATCTAACATTGACGATTCCGTTTTTGGAGCCGAGGAAGACTCACCTGTTTTGGCTTTCGATGATTTAGCCATTGTTGAAGATCTAGGAAGATTAGTTGAAGACACGAAGTTTAGAAGTATGAACGTATGAATGTATGAATGTATGAAGGCTTGCATATTCAAAGGCATGAAGATAATTTTTGAGAGTGAGAATTCTGAGGATGAAAAATGAAAACGAAGGTCTCGCTTTCATAGAGGGTGGCCGAGACGGTTGCCATTCCATAACCGTCGGCTCACCCAACTGGGATACGATACGTGACTAACAACAGAACAACGTGACTGGTGGGACGTGTGATTCTATCAGCTCATATGAACCTTACAGAAGAAGGAACCGGAGCTACTTCTATTTCCCATCATTTCAAATTACTCACTGTGTACGGGTGAAATCGAGGTCAAATCTGCCCTCAAGTTCTCGATATGTTACAATTTGGACCAATGTAGGTGGTCGAGACTATGACATGATCGAGGGCCAATATCAACGTTGATTCAACCAAATATCAGTCATGACCGAGCATGGCCCGAGCAAACTACGAACACAGAGACAGAACGAAATGCAGATAAATATAAGGGTCGCTGAAAAGACGTTTTGACTTCTTCCGCGTTGCTCCAGAACTTACAGGATAAGAAAACCTTGAATTCAACATAGGGGAAAGCTTAAACGAAGGACAAAGGCCAACTGCACTTAATAAAAATTGGTAAAGGGCCAGTCCACAAGTTCTACTAATTTTCTTCATATAACGAATTTTCGATTTCCTCAGGTACATCAGTCCATAAAACAAAAGGGCATAACTTATGGCCCTAAGCTATAACAAAAGGAATCCCAAACAGGTACAACAAACCGAAGGTTGAGAACTTCGGCCTATACCCTATGAAACTAATACAATATTAAGCATCAGTTAAATGAGCTCGGGATTACTCACAAGAGCAGCTGAACCGGGGCTGTTTGGGTTCGATAGATCCTCCTCATCAAGAACGATCATCGAGGGTGGCCCACCATGAGCTATTTTCCGTCGAGTCTCCATGATATGGCGCGTTCGGATATGAGAGCCT
Source organism: Lycium barbarum (assembly GCF_019175385.1). Classification (NCBI taxonomy): domain Eukaryota; kingdom Viridiplantae; phylum Streptophyta; class Magnoliopsida; order Solanales; family Solanaceae; genus Lycium; species Lycium barbarum. The sequence goes on from NC_083346.1 coordinate 94,063,052, forward strand.
ATACCTGAGGGAACGGTCGAGGCGCTTGTAGAGACTCGTCGACTGGACGTTCTAAACGACGCAGACGTGGTCTTTCTCCCCCTAACGGTATCTTCGGCACCCTTGTTAATAATGTTTTTTCCTTTTGAAGACCTTCTCGTCGGGAGCCCTGAAAGTCGAAGAGTCGAGGTTAGAGTATGAAATGGAAAAACTAAAGGGCTCCACAAACAAATATGGAATTACTATGGTTTTTTCCTTTCCACACTTCGGGTGCCATGCTCCTCCAAGAACTGCCCACGTCACGGGAGGCGCTTAAAAATGCAACTACCCATCTAAAGATGGTGATTACAAGCTCAGGTTCGATTGGATTCGAGATGGGGTTCCACATCCTCGAGAAGTCTGCGGTTAGGGAACAATGAAGTTGGTCTGTACGGATCATTATGAACGGATGTAGCCATCCCCTGTCATAGTCATCTTCCGGATCTTTGAGACCTCGAGCTCCTCGAGGAAGCAGATGAACTATGCGCCCTCGGATTACCCGAGGAACATATATATGTATAAGATGGTCGAGGGTAAAAGAAACCCCGGCTATGTTGGCTAAAATTTCGAGGCAGTACACGAGCCTCCAAATCTGTGGAGCAATTTGGCCGATACAAATACGGTACCGACCTCAGAAGTCCTCAATCACTTGAGAAATGGGAAGAGAAAAGCCGATGGCAAAGGGATAGGTACAGATCATTGAGTAACCAAAAACGTGATGGTTGATCCTTGCCCCACTTTCAACAGGGCGGACGTCGACATCTGCACTGAGGCTGTAATCATGCCAAACCACAGGAATGGTTGCATCGTCAATAAAGGACACGAATTTATCCATAGGATCGAGATGAGAAGAGATTTTGCAATTTTTAGCATATTTGAAACCTGTAGGAAGAATGTCTGCGGCAAGGAACTCTAACTCCTCCTCAGGGCTGGTTGTCCCCATCACTGGCAAGGGCGGTGAATGTGGCGGTGACGAAGAATGGTCCGCACTTTGGGTTAGCAACGGTAGAAAAGTCATGACCAAGATTAATGTGTAGCGTTAAGCGGAGGAAGATAATGGTCTAAAAAAGGTTCAAAACTCAGAAGAGAATACGAAACTTGGTTGTGGCAAATAAAGGTTTGTTGAAAAGATGAGGTTTTAGGTTTTGGTTCAAAGTGCATGGCAAGGAGGAAGTGCATGGGCTTTATATAGTGGGGAGTATCGGAGAGGTTTTTTGAAGGATTTAAGAGTTCTGACAAGGGGCGGATTCCCAAGATTGATTAGGCGGTTGAAGTAATTATGAACTGACATCGGGCATAGTGCAAGGATCTATTGGGAACGTCTTTTCCTATGCAGCTAGGTACAGCCTACTCGGCTTTATCCGGATCCATTTCCCAAAGTTAATACTTCCTTCCGGAAAATGGGGGGACTATCTGTATACGGGTAAAACCGAGGACAAGGGTATCCTCGGTTTCCGACATGGAGGTTAAGTTCATGATGATCATTGCTGGGACGGACAAGACCCAATCGAGGTCAAAGTCAAACGTTTGGTCATAGCTAGACCGAGCGCTCTTGGTTCCGGGTCATTGAAGACCGATTGGACCCGAATACCGAGTTATGACGTGAAGACGGTTAACCACAATAAGGAAGGATCCGAAATATCCGCCATCAACTAGATATGGCGGCGCCGATCTCGCTCGTCATTAACTGAATATTTTGTACCTTATTTAGACTTGTATTAGGGTTAGGACTCCTCTACTATATAAAGAGGAGAACCCCTTTATTTTTTGCCCGTTCTGGACACGCACAACATACAGAGCAATATAATTTTATTCTAAGTGTTCATCCATTTTTCTAAAGTGTTCTATCATTGTTTATTACTCAATCTCTGTAGCACGAGCTCAGTTCTCCGGACCCGAACCTTTGGATCGAACGCTACGAAGATTCCTCGTTGTTTTGCTGTGGTTTGCTTATTTTTACTCACATTTGTTTTACTATTTATTGTTTAACAATCATTCATATTAAATCAAACCGCATATCCTTCGCACTGCGTACAAATTTAATTGTTATCCATTTTTAGGGTAAACAATGTAGTATATAATTTTTTTCGGATGCTTATTCTTTTACTTTTCTGTTATTTCTTTTCAAGAGAAATGATAAAGTTGTCCTATTTATTTGCCAGGTTAGTCTTTCTTACATCTTTAAAGAAAATATTACCACTAAAACTTATTGATCAAATTGCCCTTTTATAGTGGTCGATTTCTCAATCTCTTTACGTCTTTCTAAAATATTCATCACAATAATAAAAATGTGTTCTCATTTTTCTAAACCGACAATTTTCTTGGAATAGCTATTGTTAGCAAAAGTGACAAGTAAATAAGCCTTGAGAGAGTATATATTTATCTAAATATAATTATTACTCTCGAGTTTCACTGGAGAGACCAAAGAAGTAAAAGATTGGTGTTAAATGACATGATAAAAGTAATTAGTCCGACATAATGTGTGAATCATCGTCCAATGATTTCAACTGCGGTTCGGTCTTTCTACTTCCTCATCTATATTTATTAATTATTACACTTCAAGACTCTTGGCCCTTCCTCACTCGCACATGGCTCCAAACGGTTGTTTTTAATTAACATAACATGGTAATGAGCCAGATAGAGTCTGAGATGTTGGATATCAACCCAAAATCAATAAGAATAAATTAAACGGCCAATTCGACCTAAAATAGTATATATGTCAAACAACGAATCCAAACTTATAGTTAAGGAAAATATCAATTAAGTCTCGATGTAGAGATTAATTAATAGTTTAAGGTAGAGTTTAATTCCTCAGATTTTCAGTGTAGATCTTAGGCTTCTCCCTACCTATTAGTTCAAAATATCTTATTATTTAATTTCTTCAGTGTAACAACGCGTTTAGTCGTTTTGAAATTTTGGATTCTTTTTTCTCAAAATACCTTTTCTATAGTTTCGCCTTGGTATCTATGACTTATGAGGGTGGGTGACACGGTTTCCAAGCCAATCGAATGAGTTTCGGATCACTTTTAACAAAATTTGAAGTCCTTAAGTTAAGAAAAAGAGGAAGTTTGATCAAAGTCAACATCGAGGGTAAGTGGGTCCGTGTAGGAGTTTCATCGATTCGATGAGGTTTGAAACGTGATTTATGACATAGTCGAGTAGTTGGTTCGGATGTGATTTGGATCATTCGTTGAGAAACTAGTTAAGTTAATGATTTGGAGTTGACCATGGTCAACATCGGATCAAGACGACCTCTTTTTGGTGTTTTGAGTGAGCGAGCAGGCTCATAGCATATTTAATGATTGAAATTCATATATAGTTTATTTGCGAGAGGTTCCGGATGAGTTTCGGGTGCTAAGACTAAGAATTTACAATTGCTTAATTTCCTGGTGCAATAATTCCAAAAAATACCGATTATGTCCCTAATTTCGTCCATAAATTTCCGACTTCCTTCAAAACTTCAAAAAATCATATTTACTCTCATCTTAAGGCCAAATTGGGAGATTCAAAGTTTTATCTTGGGTAGAATCTCACAAGAATTATCTTGGGCTTGTCAAATGTGAGTTTCGTGATTATCTAGCATCTGATCGGGCGGGGGTAGCTGCTGCATTTTTCATTTGTTTTGTGATTTAGTCACTTTTCTCACAAGTTGAGGAGCTCGGATTGAGGTGATTTCAAAGGCATTCTTCTTGTATTTGCTTGTGGGTAAGAATATAAACCTTATTTCATGGTACTCCATTGAATTCATGGTTGGGTGTTGGAAAATTGGGGATTTTTACCCTAGGTTGGATTATCGAGAAAGTAAGAAATTGAAGGTGAAGTTGGAGTCTTTTTGACTGGATTTTCTGGATTTAAGTTCCTTGAGTTGAGAGCAAATTATTTTGGGGCTTGGAGTTATCAGGGTGAGCTGCTAGCTGTTCCGCAACACTGGACTCCATTTCAATCTTACTTTTCTGTCTTTATCTTTCCGAATGTATTTATAGTAATCAGGCTTGTATTCCAGATTTAGTATCTCTTGTACTTATGACTTCCAGGTTTTGAGGTGATATATGACTTAGCCTTAATTATATTATGAGATATTAGACTTAATATTGACTTATGGGTTGTTTTCATTAAATTTCGCTTTTAACTTACGTTGTAAGACTTTAGCTTTTACTTGGGTTCACCTATGGATTGGGTAAGTGCTCTCACATCACATTAAAATTTTGGGTTGTGATAACTGTTGACACCTAATTTTTGACCTCTCATAGTTTATTTTAATTGCTCAAAATACTTGAATATTAAATGGGGGAATATTATTTTTTTTAGAAAAATCAGGATGATTTTATAAACTATGCAGATAATATTTTACCTTTATTGTTGGGTAAAATAATTTCTATAATGAATCATTTGGAAATTATTTCACAGCAATTAATGATGCATTTTATTAATTTCAACCAGAAAATAGTGTAAAATAGCCATTTATTTAATTGTGCAATTATCAGAAGTTAATTAGCAAATATTTACCCCATTTTTAATTCAAGGAAATTGATTTGATTGAAATAAATAATCATTTTTACCCCCAAAGTTTTATTTCTGCATACTCCATTTATATGAGCAATTCTCAAATTAATTTGGGCGATTAATTGTGGTTATATTTGTAAATTGCTTATTATATGCTTAATTATGGCTACAATTGAAATAATCAATTAGTTTGTCAAATAGGGCCTCAATTGAAATAACAAATTCATGTTTTAATTCAATTAAGGTCATACTTGTAAATCCAACATTTTGTGAAAATCAGTTGTGTTTTTAAATTAATTGATTGTTTAATTTTAATTAAAATGAATCAATCCCTTTAAATCTCTTTGCCTACTCATTAATTTGCATTTTTTGTCCCCCCCCCCCCCCCCCCCCTCTCTCTCTATATATATATATATATATTAAAGAACATATATTAATGTGTGTGTGTATATATATGTATACGACAACAGATATTCATTAATACATCCGTATATATAATATATGATACACACACACATATATAGATGTGTGTGTGGTTGCCCCCCCCCCCCCCCCCACTGTTTTTTTTTAATGGACCGAGTCCAGCCCAACAAAGCCAGACTCGGCCCAATTCACAAGTACATGAGGCTGAAGGATCAGCCAAACTTGACCCTAAAGGGTCACTCATTCATTTCTCTAGGGTTTGGGAGAGGGAGCCGTACCGCCAAGCGGCAACTCTTCTCTCTCCTCATCACCATGGCTCAAAATGGCAAGGTTTCAGTGTGCTTTTGATTTTGGCAGTATGGTTCAACTTTTAAGGGTAATGAATTTATTGCTTCGACTTCTTTCATCAAATCCGACCCTCAAACACGGTATAGCTCTCACTTTTTCTCTATTTTCCTTACCTTTTTGTGTAGCAACGGTCAAAAACTTTGAGATGTTTTAATGGGTTTTGTTTTGTTGCAAGTTTGAATCAATGAATCCCATTGGTTCACAAAGAACCAAGAGGATCGACTCATTTTGGGTTAAATCTAACCCTTTATATGTATTTTGACTTTGTCTTAGCCGTTGATATCGATTGGGATAACATGCAATTGAAAAATTTGCAAAGTCCCATATCGGTGAGAATTTGGGGTTTCATGATTTAGGGGTTCTATTTCTATAAATAGAACCCCAACTTTACATTTTGAAAAGAGGTTTTGAGCACTGGAAAATTTCTTTTGCTTAAATAATCTGCATACTTAGGGTTTCCTAGCAATTTTTGCTTAATAACCTTTAAATTTCGGGTTAAGTTAAAATTTTAAATATTTTTAAGTGTGAGTGTGGTAGCTGAGTTGTTGGAATTTGGGAGAAAAGTGCTTCTAGGTTCAATTTCTTCCAGGCTGTGACACAAAAAGGTATTTTCTATTCCCATCTCATTTTATTTTCAGTTATTTAGGCTTAAATGTTAGTCTTAGTCTTAGTTTAAATTCCAGTGTAGTAGTTTGTTCTTTGCTAAGATGTTTAGTCTAGTAGTTGGGGGTTTAGTTCCCTATCTGAATATTGTTTAAATATTTGTCTTCATGTAGCTTCTGATACCTAGATTAATTTGATATGTCTGTGCTTGTGTGAATTCTAGTTTACCTACTGTTTGTTTGAGTTGATTCAACCTCCTGAACACTGTCTAAAATGAATTTATCACTGCCTAAAATGGATCTTGATTAATTTAATCAACTTATTTGTCAAGGTCACTTTGTCACGACCCTAATTACCGATCGTGCGGGCACCTACCTTATTATCACTAGTAGGCGAACCCTTACCCATTAATCCATTAATCATTAGCCAATTTCAACTTCTGTAGTCATTTATTAACAATCAATAGATAAGTGAATGAATGAATGAATAAATAAAATAAGTCATAATTAATAGACAATATAAGTGCGGAAGTCTAAATATTAAACCCCAAAATGTGAAAGTCATCGTACTAGGACTCTAACTAACAATGTCTAAAGAATGAAGTATATCTCAAATATAATAACAAATAATGTCTGGAATAAAAAATAGACATCTGGAAAGAGAGATCTTCAGGTGGCATGGCAGGATAGAATCTCACCCTCGGATCTGATCGAGCAAACTAGCTTCAAGCTAGAGATGTAGTCTGGATGAAATCTCTGGAACACAATCTGCACTCAAAAAGGGTGAAGCAAGGTAGTATCAGTACAAACACTATGTACTGGTAAGCATCATAGACCGACTAAGATTAGTTCATGCATGTAAGTATAAAATCAACGAGATCAATAGATAGACACTTAATACTCAAATCCAAATCACAGAATATCCCATAATAGAGTCACAACCTAAGATAAAGCTTCTAAACCACAAGTCTGTCACTCAATAATCTCACTTGATAATCACAAGTCCAAGTTCCATCCCTAAGTAGAGTCACCAATCCACAATTTAACTTAGTCAATGGTCATATTGATATCACAATAAGCATTCAACATCCATATTGAATCAGAACCAAACGAGCATATCATAATGTAGAATAAAATGTAATGGTGTGCAATGCAAAATATGATGAAGTGCATGCAATATACTGGCCAAATACACACTGTACACACATGCTCACTGATGTCATTGCCCAAAAGTCATGACTTGCAGGGGACCCATGGTGTTCATGTACCACTCGTTTCGGATACTCATCGGACCTGAGTCATAAATCCTCCGCTCCGGAAAGAACCTCGGACGCGAATCCACATCATGTACTACTCGTTTCCGGAACGAACCTCTGACCACGAGCTCACAACTAGCATCAAATAGTATCACAAGTTCAACAAGAAGATTATATTAACTTCTTCGCTAATTTCATATCACATTGTCTGTCTCCACGTATTCCAGTTCATTAGTATGTATGGACTATGAACAATTAGTAATATCAACGTCAAACATAAGGCATCATCCCATAAGTCTTTCATCAATCCTTACGGAATCATTTCCATCATGTATGAGTGTATGAATGCATAAATGAGTGTAACAGGGTAAAACAATGAAACAAAATAACAAAGAAGGTACAAGTCCCAAGGCCACAAGTCATATCCAGACTTAGATAAATCAGCCCAACCATGAAATGGATCATACCAACCATCTCAACCAATATAAGGGTCTATGTCCCTCCGTACTTCCACACATAGAAAGTATGCCTCACAACTAAGTCTTGTATCACCAAGATGCTACATTTTTCTATATATTATCATCAACAATAAATCATACATCAAGTTTTCATCTATGTACTATCATAAATATATAAATCATAATTCAGGTCTAAACTCAGTATCCTTCCTGTCTCCGATGATACGTGTCACAATAAGAGAGAATTGGGTACAACACGACAATTTATGTAATAAGTCCAATCACAATAACAGGGCAACGAGCCACCATCAACAACAAGCAACCTAATAGAAATCCTTCCCGAATCGCCACAGTATGATACAACTACACCTCATATTTCAGTACATAAAGTAATGGCGACGAGCCCACAAAATCAGAAGTCATACCAACCTAGGAAGTATCCAACCAAAACACCATGTCCGAAGACCTAATCATACTTTCTCCCATAAATTCTACACAATGCATACATTTCGCTAATCAAAGTCTAACTAAAGTAAGCTGTAACCTACCTCGAATGCAGAACAGGAGCCACGAACTACTCCACACGAACCTTCTATTTTCGAAGCGCCTCATAACGGTCAAAGTCTAACAATATGATGCTAAGTAAGCAACAAACCATGTATTTAAACAAGAACAACAATTTGAGGAAGAAGACTGACTGACTTCTACCTTTTTCAATGGATGAAACGAATCCTTTAATAGTGAATTTATCATAACTTCTATCTTTACAATTATTAACCTTTAATTCATAGGCTTTTAATCAATTTTACCCTTTAAAACAGATTTTAGGATAAAGTTTCCATGTTTATTAGAAACCTAAGTCTCAACATGCAATTTCAACCATAAGAAATCCAATTCCCTTCCTAGAAAGTGATAATCTATACTCCTAAATGATTAATCAACAATAAAATCAACAACCCACCAATTATTTAAGGGTTTACTAATTCTAGGGTTCTAGGATTTTCACCCACCATTGATGGACCTTAAAATAATCATGGAACTTGAAGAAGAAAGGAAAAGGAACAAATAAAGATGGGAACTTACCCTCCAAGATGCTTTCACCAAAGAATGGAATGAATTTTGCCTCTCTTGAAAACTGACTTTGGGGTCTTGGGGGTAATGGTTAGGAGTTGGAGTATTAAAATAGGGCTTTCTGCACCCCGTCAGTCACTGCAGCGGCCAGTTGGTCGCTGCAGTGGTCCAGCTATGGCGGCTGCCAGCGGGCCTGCTGGAACAGCCCGAACGAAAAAGGGCATAACTCCCTCATCTGGAGGCGAAACACGACGATTCTTTTTGCTATAGATTCATAATTATGATATGGATCTAATGGTTCAAAACTCACACAAAAAAAAGGTTATTTGATCAATCTAGATTCGTTTCTATCCACGGACCTACGGCGAAAACATTGAATACAAGCGCGACAAAACCCATACCCATCTGAAACTCTTCGGAACCTCACCAAAACTTGTGGACAAGTTCAAAATCATCATATTAACATGTTGGAACTTCCAAAACATTGACATGGGGTTATCCTAACCCGACTTTGACCATAGTCAACTCTAACTCGCTAATTTAACTAGTTGCTCCACCAATAACTCAGATCACACTCAAACCTTTTGGGAACCAAACCATTGAATTCACTAAGTCATAGGTCTTACTAACGGGACTCTTGGGAAGGGTCAACAAGGATACATGGGTCAAAACCAGTATAACGACCCGTGGGTCATTACATATTTACATGATGAATATTGAAGTTTAGGGTGATTAAATAGCTTCCATCATGATTTGTGTTAATGAAGAGTTCTCCGTATTGGTCTTTGTGATTTAAACTAGTACATAACTTGTTAACCTGCTACTAAACCATGCCATACTATTTTAAAGAAAAAGGATATAGAGTCCAAGTGTGCCTAAACTGTTGAATGGTCTAGACTAGTTGTTTTCATAATGAATCTTGTTCATCCTCATTCTTTACTATCCTGTATTCAGAGTTTTAATTAGTGAATTAGTTCTGTGTAAGTTGGAATAGATTAAGTGAAGGATGAGTTGGTTTCTTGATCCTAATATGAGATTGTACTGTGTTGTGGTTTATAAATAGACTAAAACTGATTTCTGAAGTTAAGTTATAGATCATGATTTGCTGGATTTGTGCCTAATTTATGAAGAATATGGTTTAATATATAACTGTATTAGTATTCTGATTAAGGAAATAAATGGTTTTAAAAAGAGTTGAACATACCTAGTAACTAAGAATTGGTCTATTAAAATCCTAACTTGTCCTAGACATTCGGTATTTCCTTTTAAGTCTTCCTAGAGACTACATATCTATTTGATTGTGTGTTTTGACCTATAATCTGCTTAAGTATTTTTAAAATATAGACACTGTGAATCATTTCAAACTGTCAACTTTAAATCTAAACTAGTAAGTTTGCTTTCTGTAAATTAATTTAGCCTAAGTGAATGATGATTTGCTAAGATGCTTACCCAATCATTTTGTTTGACTGAGCAAGAACTCACTCACTTATGAAACTTCTCTTATTTTAATCAAGAATGGGTTTAGGCTGTGTGTCCAAGATTCATTAAAATAGGTATCTAGGTTGAATGATTATTCCAATAGGTTAAGTCTACTCTTTTTTGAAACTGTTTGGAGGAGGAGGTAGTATCTTTCACAATTTTGCTTTCATGTATAAACTGGTCGGGCTATTTGTACCCCTATACTTGAAAATAACTTAAGGACCACTACTTGAAAAATTGTTTTGATTTTGGATTTGTGACATCTGGTAGCTATAAATTAGTTATCTCCGAGGGTTAGGTCATTGGTTGTATCTGTTCATTCATCAGTATTTTAAATTTATGTGAGAATGTCTTCTTTAAAATTAATTGGAAACTGATATTAGGCATAAGTTATGTATACTGTTCTGCTTTATGATTGTAGATTGCCTTTATTTTACTCTGGCTAAGTAATAGATTATTTTAACAAGTTAATGAGCCTTGTTTTAAATTAATAGAGTTTTATATTTGATGATTTAAGGTTGTAATCTATTAGATGGGTAATTAATATACACAGCTTCCTATTAGGGGACTGTTTGATATCATAACTAAATATACATTCTCTTTCTCATTAGACTCTGAACAGTATACATAAGTAGAGAAGTAAAAATAGCACTTGGGGATGAAGCTCAAACACTCCCTAATGTCTACCATGCCTGGGGTTCCTAGAAACCCCTTGGATCTTGGGTGGCATTAGAAAATAAAGGGGGCAAGAGCTTACCCTTTTGAGCTGTTTTTATCTTTCCGTAGGTGTGTAAAAATCATGGTATAGTGATTGATGGTGGTGTAGGATCATTAGTTTTGTTTTGTCTATTTAGTTTGCTTAAGAGACTTACCTCATAAACTTGCCTGTTTGCTCTTTGGTTTTGGACTCTAATTCTGTTACTGATCAGGCTGAATGTATTTATGTATATTTAGCGTGTATCATTGGTATTAAAATTTGTGTGGGTTGTTGCAAGCTTATTTGATTTTGGGCCTGTTCTCTCCATCTGTTGTTAGGCCTTTCTCTTATGTATTGAGCGTAATCTGTGCTTGGCCCAATGTGTTTTGTCTTTGCTAAAGGGGCCTATCCAGGCCTCTGGTTTTCTTTGTCCACCTGAGTTGGGCCTGGATTAGTCTTCTCCTCAGTTTATTTTCTATCCTCCTAGTTATATGTACTTGTCTGTGTCTTTCTTTTTACTTTCAACATATCTGAGCACGAATTGTCTATACTCTAATTCTAAAACACTGGACATTTACTAATTTTTATCCCTTTTGAGCTATGTGATTCATCCTGGGCCATTTGGGCCACTTTCGCATTGAACCCGTTGGGCCAGAGGCCCAACCACTCTTTTTGATCTAGTCTGCTGAAGAATTAGAAAGGGAAACTAATATATTGAAGGCCCAGTCATGGGTGAAAATGACACTGATGGGCTTGGGTAGGCCCATCAGTTAAAATTTGCATTTATTCTCTCTTCCTTTACTTTATGTGTACCTTGCATGTATACATATACATTATATGTGTGACAATGTATAAATAATGAAACCCTTGTGTATGCTAGAATTTAGGAAACACGTAATATTTTTAGGAAGTAGCCAAACGGTTTTTTCAAACATCGGATAGTGATCAACTTTTGCATGAAAAAATCGAAACTTAATTTGATTTTGAAGTTTCTAAAATTGGATTAATGACACGGTTAGCTGTAAGATGACATAGAAGTGGGATTTTGGTTTAGTTTGAAAAATGGATCAACATCTGAAGGTTCTTCAAAAATGACTAAGTAATGAAATTTTGGGCTATCATCCGTGATTAAAAAGGATAAACTGTTTAACATTTTAAAAAAAAATGAAGCTGGTTTGGAATAAGTCTTCTTTTTTCTGAACCGGGATTAAATTTGCTGAAAGGTAAAAGTTGGAAATAAATTCTGGACTTAGCAAAAATCTGATTGAATTTGTGACTGATTTGGGTCTGGAGGCCTAGAACCAATTGGACTGAAATAAAAGGAACCTATCTAACCAAAATTTGAGATGAGATGGATTTGGACGGGAATATAAGTTGACTGGTATGGGCTTCAATGATAAAATTGGAGTTAAAACAAACCCTTGTGTTTTCTTTATATATACATATAAAAATCGGAGATATACTCCATATCTTCTATTTATGTATAAATAAAACCCATCAGAACTAAGCTCATTTTATTAGGACTAGAATAGTAGTGACTCTACTCGAGAGAAATCCCTGGTGTGTTCTAGTCTGGCAATAAAATGAGTTGAACACTTGTGTGGATTTTTTAAACCCAAAACCCCTTCTAAAGGGGACCTTTTTGCCTAATTTTTTCTTGAAATTATGATATGAGATGAAATGACATTTTGCGAAAAATTAAACACTTTTGAATAAATACATACATTAATCACACATTGAAGCTCGTAGGTCAACCGTATTGTACGGATCTTTAATAATAGGGTGCGTAAAACCTTCCCCAGGGGTTCAATAGAACCCTTAACTCGAACTTTGGTCCAAAAGATTTTCTCATTTTTTGGAAAAATCTTTAAACCTTGTTTTCCTAGTTTTTCATAATAAATTAGGTGGCGACTCTAAAAAATACTAAAAATCCAATTAGAGCACCAACAACCTCGTAGTAACTTTTATGCCTTAACCTGTGTAAAAGAGACTGTAACAATAACATTTTTCAATGTAACTCATAAACTATACACTTATCCTCCTTAACCTTATTAGTGAGATGAAGATATTTCCTCAATAAGTGATGTAATTTATATGTTATTAATTTGGCACTTTACAAAATCAGGTACTTGATACTCCCAATATACACCTTGAAATATGTATAAAGCGGTCGTTGACCAAATATAGAACCCAACGAGGTTGGGGTTGAATCCCATAGTGAATCAACGAAGAAATGTTTAAGTGTAACGCTTAACATAAAGTCTCAATTTCTAGGGAAAAGGGTTATAATTGTTTGTTGATTTAAATACTAACACTAATTGTATAAGAGAATTTGAAGTAGATTTGTAAATAATTGATAAAGCGACTAGAGTTGTGGTCCCAAAAGGAAAGCAATGCAATTGGGTATATAGTTCAACTCACTTATGTGTCAAGGTGTAATAAATAATGTTTTTTTTATAAGTTCATTGAAAGTCTTCCAATCAAATCAGTGAATTTCATTGTTAAGCTTTTCCAAGCCTTAGAATGTGAAATTATGAACAAACAATAAAATGTCAAATTAACTTTCCTATTTCTAGCTCAAGTTATTAGATGGGGTTTAAAGTCTCAAATCCTTGCTATTTACTATTTTCCTAACCTCTATTTACTTTTCCAAGCAAAACAAAGGTATTTAGGCACAATTAGTGTTGGCCACCTTTAAAAGACAATGAAGCACAAAGGTAAATAGAAAACATCAACGACATAAAAATGGAGTTTATGTATTAATATCCAATCACAGAAACCTAACACATTTTGATCCCACAACCCCAGTTATGGAATTTAGCTACTCATATTCACAAAGACAAAAGTCATAACTATTAAAATATTCATGGAAGCTTACAAAAATGCAATGCAGGAGGGTGATGTATCACCAAGAATGATGGAAAGGGGACTAGGAAGAGGCAAAAAGAAGCAGCAAAGAGAAAACAGTGTCCCATCTAAGGGAGGGGTACAAACAAGGAGAACCATTAATAAATCTAATAATTGTCCACGATGAATGCAATTTTTTGGAATATTAGATCTTTTAATACGAAGGAGGCTTTTCAAAAACTACTGAAGAAGCATCAAAAGTACAAGTTTGGTTTTATAGGGTTGATGGAGCCTTTTCAGGATGCAAGCAATATTGAGAATTACAGGAGCAGACTTGGCATGCATACTGCATTGGCTAACATTTCAGGAAAAAATTGGGTTTTTATTGATGATTGTTTTGAAGTAAGAGTGGTTCAGGATCAAGAACAACAGATAACACTGGATTTAACAAACATTGGAGCACAGGACAGGATGATGGTAACTGTAGTATATACCAAATGCACACAAGGAGAAAGATTGATACTATGGGATGAATTAGAGTCAATTGCTCTGACTGTAAATCAACCATGGTTAATAGGATGGGATTTTAATGTAATAACATCTGAGGAAGAGAAATATGGTGGTTCACCTATCACCATAAGATAAATTCAGGACTTTAAAGGGTGTATTCAAAATTGTGGTATGAATGATTTGGAATTCAAAGGCAGTAAGTATACATGGTAGAATGGTCAGAGTGGAGCAGAGTGCATCTTTAAAAGACTGGATAGATGTTTAGGCAATCAAGAACTCATAAGTAAATATCCAGGAATTGAAGTCACTCATTTAATCAGAAGTGGGTTTGATCATGCACCTCTGTTGATTTCTTATGCTGGGGTTGCGGAATCAATCGGAAAACCTTTCAAGTTTCTGAACTTTTGGGCCAAACATGAATCTTTTTTGGAGGTGGTTAAGCAACATTGGGTGGCTGATTTCATGGCAAATCCCTTTAATTTATTTCAACATAAATTGAAGAAAGTAAAGGATGCTTTGAGTCAATGGAGTAAGGCTACTTTTGGTAACATCTTCCAAGAGATTGAAACTTTAGTTTAAGGACCAAGAATTCTAATGTGGTGATGAAATTAGATATGACAAAAGCATTTGACAGGGTGTCTTGGTTGTTCTTAACCAAAGTATTGAGAAAAATGGGTTTTAATGAAAGATTGATTGACATGGTTTTCAGAATAATAAGCAATACCTAATAGTCTGTATTGATTAATGGGCAACAACAAGGGTTTTTTAAGTCTTCAAAAGGAGTTAAACACGGGGATCCTTTATCCCCCACTTTGTTTATATTGGCTGCTGAGGTGTTATCAAGGAACCTTAATGCTCTACATCAACTCCCTCAATTTAAGGGTTTTGGGATGCCTAAATGGAGTCCTAAAACCAATCATCTGGCTTATGCAGATGGTATGATCATTTTTTCATCAGCTAATTTATTTTCTTTACAACTAATAATGGAGATATTGATGAAATATGAGAAAACATCTAGCCAGAAAATAAACAGAGATAAGAGTGTTGTATATATGCATCACAATGCTCCTGCTAATGTGAGCATAATGGTTGAGGTAGCAACTGGTATTATTAGAAAGGAAAAATGTCTGCCAATTCATTTATTATTGAATGTTATCATTAGAAAGGAAAAATGCACAGACTACAATCTTGGAAAGGAAAAATGTTATCATTTGGGGTAGGGCAATGTTGATCAAACATGTACTACAAAGTCTGCCAATTCATTTATTATCTGCAGTGAATCCACCTGACGGGGTAATCAAACAGATGCATAGATTGTTTGCACAATTTTATTGGAGTAACACTATTGGAGGAAAGGGTAGGCATTGGGCATCATGGCAACACTTATGCTTACCAACATTAGAAGGAGGACTGGGTTTCAGATCACTTCATGATGTTTCAATGGCTCTGTATTATAAACTTTGGTGGAATTTTAGAGCAAAGCCATCATTATGGAGTGCTTTCTTAAGTAATAAATACTGTAAGAAATAACACTCTGTCATAGTGCAATGGAATCAGGGGTCTTAGGCTTGGAAGAGGATTTTATAGGCTAGGGAGATTTGTAAGCATCAAATCTGGTGGCAACTAAGGATGGGTGATTCACAATTTTGGTTTGACAATTGGACAGGGTTGGGGGCCTTGTTCTATGTCATACTAGAAACATATTATGACAGTACTATTCATAATGTCAGTGATCTGGTGGAGAATGGAGAATGGAACATGGAAAAACTATATGCAAATATGCCAAATGAAATAGTTCAGCATGTAGTGGATACTATTAAACCACCTGTTGATACCTAATTTTGGCTCGCCATGCTTAAAATTAACGTTTTGGGGGGGAGGGGGGGGGGGGGGGTCTTGATTCGTTAAAGAGCACAAAATAGCTTTTTACACATTTTTACATTTTTTCGATAATTTATTGATGATTATCCTTATTTTAGGAATTTTATCAATTTATTGTCATTTTTAAGAATCATTATTTTTGCACATGTACAACGTAATACTACCATTTTGTGCAATTAATAATTATTTGTTAATTTTATAACAGTACATTTTTATATCTTATACATTAATATTTATATTTTACACTTACATTATTATTTATACATGTATTAATTAACTATATTTTAGTACAGTCCGTCAGTGCAGAGAAAACCGGAGCAATTAATTTTTAAACGCAGAGCAAAAATTCGATCAAGTCAAGGTCTCGTCACCTTTTTAAAAGTTGACATTTGAAGTGATGGGTTGGATTCTTGGTCCATTGGTTAATACATCTTTACACATTAGTTAAAAGAGGTAAAGGGAACAAGGGGGTGCATTCTTTTATTCTTTGGACAAAATAAAGGGCCATTTTGTATTATAAAGGAAAAGGCAGGGGTTAATTTTATTTCTCATCTTCTACACACACCACACACTAATTTTCAGATTTTTTTTCATGTTCACTCCTGACAAAAACCTTAATATCCTCTTTTCTTCTTCCTTCCACAAAAACAGCCGCCGCCCTCCACGCCGGAGCTCCGGCGAACTCTACCGACCACCACCCTCACTACCACGCCGCCCTTCCCCCATTTTTCCCTTTGCTTTTCCCCACCACAGTCACGCCCCTCACTCCCCACTTCATCTCCCTCTCTCTCTTCATTTTCAGCCGCCAACCACAACCCCACCACCACTACAACGACGTCACCACCAACGCACAACCCCATCCTCTTTCCTCTCTTCCCCGCTGCTCTATCTCGTCTCCTTCACCACGCCGGAGCTCCAGTGAACTCCAACCAAACAGCCACTGCCAACAACAACATGACGCCACTACCCCCTTCCTTTCTTCCTCCATCTCCGTTCTCATTTTTTTTCTTTTTCCCTCTTTTCCAGATCGTGAATGGAGCAACCAAACTCCACCCCACCAGCAACCAAAACTCCACCCCAAACGCCACTACACCACTACTCCCTCTAATCTCCTTCACCGCTCCGACGAACACAAAGCAGCCACCACCTCAACGACAGCCTCAAAAAGCACCACTGTACAGCCCTTCCCCAACTTCCAACGCCCTCATCTTCCTCTTCTTGCTTTATTTCTCGTCACTATCTCGTCGGAAAACTTAAAAATCCGGCGATGCTCTACCATTCTCCGGCGAAGCCCCACTGCTAAAAATCTGGCCGGAGAAACGCCATTGATGGAGACTTGCTCTTTTCTTCTCTCCCTACTAATTCTTTTTGGTAATTACTACAATAAATACCACCAGGTCTGATGGATTTTCAGTTGTTGTCAAAGCTGGTCTGAAAACATAAACCTCTATGAACTCCGACGATCTCTTTGGTTGGTTAAGTCGTTGCTCCGTTTTGCTATTTTTAGTTGCTGATGTTGGCTGTTTAACTTTTGTTTTGCTATGTTTAGGCCATGTTTTCCACTACCCCGTTTGACTATAGTTTCTGGGACTTTTTTTTTTTTTTTTTTTTTTACATTTTGTTACTAAATGGATATTGGTTTTGTGCTCGAAAAATACTACTCTGGCGAAGCCCTCTTTTCCGTTTTGGGATTATTGTCGTTGATGTGTTTTCTCTCCGGAGTTTCGCGCTCTTGCTCGTTGTTCAAGTGCTTGCTATTGTGGTTCCAATGATTAACTGCTGTTTTTTTTTAAATCTTGTTTGGACTTATTTTACTTTGTTGTAATTTTTCAATGATCTCTATTAACTTAGAGAACTCCCATCACTAATTCTGGCAGACTACTACTGCTCTATGTCTTATGCTACTGTTTATTTTTTTTATGTTATCACTCCATCTTGCTAATGGATATTGTTGATCTCTTACTTATTTTCACAACATTTGTTGCTAAATAATGCTCGTTTTTATGATTGACCGACTCGCTAACTAATATGGGAAAATACTACACCTAAATGGCCGATGAAGAAATTTCCGTCGATTTCCAAGGCCTCCCATGTACAAAAGACGGGTTTTTTATTTTAAGTTTATTCATTATTTCTTTAATTCATTCGATAGTTATTTATTCTCTTACTGACACTTTTACTAAGTGTTTATCTAGGTACTCGGAGATACATCCCGAAGACGACACTCGGAAGGAACCCGAAGACTTCATCGAATCACTATTTGTATTTACTTTCCGCATTTTTTATAACTGTACAAAACATAAACTCATAGTATAGTGAAAACTTTATTTTTGGAATGACGGGTTGATATATTTATTTACTTGTCTCCTTGTTTGTTAAACTTAAAATTGCCATTCGCTTTAGGCAAGACTTAGGCCATCAATACTTTCATAACTAGATTAAATTGATTTGGTATACATACTTTGTTAAATAAATTCACACTTGGGCAAAAATACTAGCCCATCCTTTATTTTATATTCTTTACACACTCTTAATACCACTTACATTTTATATTATTTCGTGTACACTAATACATATTTTAATTAAGTTAAATCCACATTTTGACGCTAGGCAAATATTAAGTCGTCCATTTACAAATCTT
This sequence comes from Lycium barbarum, assembly GCF_019175385.1. Lineage (NCBI taxonomy): Eukaryota > Viridiplantae > Streptophyta > Magnoliopsida > Solanales > Solanaceae > Lycium > Lycium barbarum. The sequence continues at coordinate 94,081,786 of NC_083346.1, forward strand.
TTATTCTTCAGAGGCATTACACATTTTCACTCATTTTTTATCCACAATTCCTTATACTTATTTTTTACCAATACTTTTACAATTATTTTGTTCCTTATTCTTTTGATAGGATATTCATTAAACAAACACTCTTTTTAACTAAACGGTAGAAACAAGTCAAATAAACTTCACTTTTCTGAATAATTTCGTTATATAAAATCTTTACACCAATGAATATTCGTAAATTATTTTTACATTCTTTATGCACTAATATATCTAGTTATACAATTCTTTATACATTTTAGGTTTGACGTACACTCTTTTACACTTGAAATATGTTCTTTATATGTTTAATATACATACATTCTTTTAATATACATAGACGCACATTACATAGACGCACATTCTTTATATACTTGATATATTTATTTTTTACACAGTCTTAAATTTGTTTTATATTCTTAATGTAGTTGCACATTCTTTACACTAACATATATATATATACACTCTTTGTACTAACAGAGATACTTTTATACTTACGAGGTACATTCTCTTTATACTTTTTTATATATTCTTTTTTACTATACATTCTTTATGAATACTTGATACTTGATATAAATATATTTTTATACACTGTATATACTTAGTATATTATCACCTAGTGTAGCTTTTCATGAAGTCATAACATTTTGAAAACAGGTAATAATAATGATAAACAGATAGATAATCCCCCTCTAGTGTTCAGTTAAACTAAGTCTAAGGACTGTTTTTGGACAGGCTCTCAGGGATGCTTAATATCTTCCCTCGGGGTAAATAAAACCCTTATCTAGAATCTTATAGGTTTCGAGGACTAAAAATGGAGTAGACATACAAATACATATAGGTTTCCTATTTTTCCTTAAATATTAGGTGGTGACTCTAACCCTTTTAAAACCAGTTAGAAGAACCGGGAAGTTGCAAACTATCTTGGACCCCCATTCAAAATAGGTTGAACACCACCAAGAGTAGAAAATGGAATGGTTCAACCATGGTGGTTGCTGGATGATAAAGGGGATTTTTCAGTCAAATCAGCCTGGGAACTCTTGAGATTAAGAAGTCATGGAATGGAAAATTACAAATATATATGGGTTAAGGGTCTTCCATTTAAGATTTCCTTTTTCATTTGGAGATGTTGGAAGTTCAAAGTACCAGTGGATGGATGAAGTACTGAAGAAGATGAAGATTAATCTGGCATCTAGATGTTAGTGTTGTACTAGCCCTAAGGAGTAAACAACACAACATCTATTTGTCACTTCATATGTTGCTAATAGGACTTGGTCCTACTTTGCTTCTGTTGCAGGTTTAAATATGGAAGGATTACAATTGCAACAAAGAATTATAAAATGGTGGCAAGCTCCAGTAATTGGTAGGCTGAAACCAATTTATCAAGTAGTACCAACAATCATAATATGGGAATTGTGGAAAAGAAGAAATGCTTTGAAACATGGAGAGAAAAGATCAGTGGGGAGATGTATTTGTCAGGTGTTCTCTACAATTCAGAGACTGGTGCTAAGTAGAAATCCATCTATAACTCACATACCTCACAAACGGGCTGATCTGATAACTTTTTTAGAGGGAGGAAGAGCACAACTTAGGGTTACTAAGGTGACATGGCAGTTTCCTCCATCAGGATAGTTAATGTGTAACACTGATGGAGCAGTAAGAGGTAACCCTGGAATAGAGGCTTATGGCTTTGGGATAAGGGATGAAGTAGGGAATCTGGTATATGTACAAGCTCAAGGAATTGGTCATGTGACAAACAATGAGGCTGAAATGATTGCTATTGTTCAAGCTGCAAGGATAAGAATATGGATAAGATTATAATTCAAACATATTCTCAGTTTTTTCAGAGGATCTTAGATGAAGGATGGAAACCCCTATGGAACATTGCAAATTGGGTAGAGAAAATCAGGGAATTGGCAGAGAACAAGCTCATTATATATACTCATATTCTTAAAGAGGGAAATAAGTTGGCTGATTCACTAGCTAACTAGGCTCTAGATAAGGGAGCAGTGAAGTGTGAGGAGTTAGGGAGCTGGAAAGTGAACAAAGGAATATCATAAACAATGACAAGTCTCAAGTTCCTTATCTCAGAATTAGAGTGCAGAAATGAGGAAACACATGAACAATAAGCAGAAAGGAACAAAGAAGGAGTTGACTGAAGGAATGTCCTACATCATCATGCTCAAATCCTATGGGAGAAGGGCATGGTGGTTATTTTCACTAATATAGTTTTCTTTTTTGCAGGTATATATATCCAGGTGGGAACATGTTCAAATCAGCAACACAAGGAAGCATACACGGGTCATGAAGTCAGAAACAAATAGCAGGAGGAGATATTATATTCAATTAGGGCATCAGATTAATAATAAAGAAGCAGTCATGTACATTCAAGATCGGACATGGATAGTAAACATTTCAGTGTGGTTGTCTTTCCCTAAAACAAACCAAGTAACTATGATGGATGGTCTATTGGCGGTATTAGTGTCTGTAGATGCTCATCCCAATGAACATAAATATAAGTTACAAGGTTTTTTTTAGAGAAGGAAAGTAAAAAGGAATACCAATCGCATAACAAAGTGGGTTTTTCTTGGAAAGAAGAAGAATACCTGATGCAACAAGGCTCGAAATTGGGGAACACAAGAATTAGCGCAGCTCGAGCTCATTACAGGTGCATATAATGCATAAACAAAGAAGAAATCAAAGAAAAATTCAACATTTGTCACGATAAAGCTGAGAAATCGAAAGAGGTTATCAAGATTGAAGAACTCACTTTCTTCGTGTACAGAAACAAGAATGCATCGATGAACTCAAATGTGGATCAGATCAAGCACGCTAAATAGAGCTTAATTTTGGATATTTCATCACATCCACAACAACTTAGTATAGATCGAAGAAGCAAGCCGCCGTGAAGATAGGGTTTCAAGATGAATTTCCTAGAGCCCGTTTGGATTGGCTTATAAGTTGTTTTTAGTTTTTTTGAGTGTTTGGCTGGCCAGCTTAAAATTATTTTGTGCTTAAAATAAGTTCAAAAAAATAATTGGGTCTATTTGACTTAGCTTATCTAAAGCAGCTTATAAGCTGAAAACAACTTATAAGCCAAAAAAAAATAAGTTAAACTACCCAACTTATTTTTTTTGGCTTATAAGCTGTTTTCAGCTTATAGGCATAAGCTCATCCAAACAGGCTCCTAATCTGATTTAGGAAACAAGTTCCTTTCCGTTTTTGTTTTTTATTTTGGACCGAGCCTTTATTTTGGGGTTTTTTTTTTTTTTTGTTTAAAAGTCAATTTTCTAACTTAATAAAAAAGCCCATTTGGGCATATTTCACCAAAAAAAAAAAAAATCATGGAAGCTTACAAAGTAATGAAGAAGAATCCAAAAAGGGAAAGATTCCCTTCTTAAAATCTTCAACCAAACACTAAATCTTCAACCAAACACTAAATCTTGTCTTCAATGAAAGGAGACACAAACTTAATTTAGAATAATGAGTTCAAAATTCTAGACAAAGTATTTAATGTTACCGAGGCCAAAAGTCACAAAATGATGTTATGTATTTGTTCCTTCGACCAGTATTTGATCGCATATCCAGGATGCGGTCATATACGCGCCGCATATTAAAACTATAGCTTTTTGGCTCTTCAACTCCATCTTTGATGCGATCTAGTTATGGCATCAGATAAAACAAATGCGATTGCATTCATCTGGTCATCACATCTCTCGTTGTTTCAGCAATGTTTCTATCTCGAGTCATGCGATGTGTTTGCGGCCACATATGTCATTTGCAGCGTCGCATCTGGTGTAATTCTGGCCTTGCTTTTGTTCTCCTCATGTGACGTACTTGCGATCGCAACACTAAAATGCAATCACATTCTCTTTTTTTAAGATATTTTGTTTTTTTAGTCCCTTAACTTTAAAACTTACAAACATGTGACAAATACAATAAGTAACAGAGAAATGAGCTCAAAAGACTCCTAAAAGTATAAGCAATGGATGTAAATAAATCGAAAATCCATGACTTATCAGTACTTACGAGGTTAGATCGAGTTATTACCTTACAAAAAAATTTAGCAAGTGTAACGACCCTTCTAGCCGTTATGAAAAATCTAGGATCACCCTAACAAATAAAACCCTTCTAAGAGTAGAATGAACTAATAGAAACTCAAATGTAGAAGTCTAAGAACTGAAAACTTTGCTTGTTGTAATTATAGTTTGGTTGTGTTGAGTCCATCTAGGGGCAACATAGGGAATTAGACCTCTGTTAGGGATTTCGAGGCCACGGGTGAATCTGTATGGTATTTTTACATTAATGTGCATGTTTTGTTGGTGTTTATAAGACCTCAAATGAAGTGTGGCGTGGTAGAGTGAAAAACTGTGGAAATTAGCGAGCTCACTAGTTCAGTGGCACCGCTGCGACGGACAAAGTACCGCTACGGTGGGGCCACTGTAGCGGTGTGATGTCTAACGTCACGGACGGAAGGTAAACGAGGATATCCGCCATGGCGGACACTGGACCACTGTAGTGCTTGCACTATGGTGGGTCCGTGCTCGCCATAGCAGAGGTGGATGAAAGTTGGAGGTCCGCTACAGCGGGCCCTTGCCTGCTATAGCGAGACCGCTGCAGTGACAAAACAACCGCCGCAGCGATCGACGGGAATAATAAACCGTATTTTTAAACACTTAGTCCGAATTCTTTAATCATAAAACTCCAACACAGTTTTCAAGGAGCACCTAGGGAGAAATTCTAAGGCTAGGGCAAGAATATTCTGGAGAGGCAAGTCTCAACCCTTCCTTTATTCATTTAGCATTCATCTCTAAGATTATCATCATTCTAATGGGTCTACAATGGTAAATTGAGACTAGTAACTCTAGAACTTAATAGATCTTTAATAGTCGGTGGCTTATGAATATGATTGTGTGATTATCATCTAAAGCCTTGGGTTATCTCTTTCTAATCAAGAATTGAACCGTTAGAGACATGAACTAAGTGCATTGAGACTTAGGGTTTCATAAAGATGGTAGCTTGACCATAGAAATTGCTTGTAAGAGATAACTTGAATAAATAACCTTATGAATTGATAGTTTATGGTTGCTAAGGCCAATGTTAGGATGATTTACACCTAGTAAGCATTCACCCATTAGAAAGGGGTAAAGTGGAAGGGTGTTCATTAAATTGATATTGTTGACTAGAGTGATTATGACTTATTTAGCATCTTAATTACTACACTTTGAGCGTTCTGAGGCATGACGGAGGGAAAGGCTATAGCGGAGTGATTCGCATTATTCCAGCTCTGCAGTTGAGGTAGGTTACGGTCTACTTGAGTTAGACTTTGATTAGTTGATTATCTGTGTAATGAGATTGAAAGCAGAAAGAATGTCCAGTACTCGGGCATAATGTGTGGTTGGAATTCCTATATGCTATTGATTGAGTGATAATGTGGGCTTAATGCCATTATTCGATGTGTTGTGATCTATATTTTGATGATAATTGTGGTGAGAGGTTAATATAATCTTCTTGACGAAAATGAGAGTGATATATATATACATAAGGCACATTTGACAGGGGATGAGGATGTGACCTAGATTATGGACACATTTGACGGGGTGAGGATGTGATCCAGATTATGGGCTTGTGATCCAAGGTCAGTTCTGGAGCAAATGGTACATGGACACCATGGGTCTCCTGCAGGTCATAGCTATTGGGCAAAGACACCAATTAGCATATACGTACACAAGTGATCAGTGAGTTAGTAAGTGAGAATGTTGTGGCAAGGTTTATTCCATTGCTTTCTTCCGTTGACTTGATTGTTAATATCATGGGTGGACTTGATTGATAATATCATCCGTTGACTTGATTTGTTAACACCATTGATTGACTTGGTGTTGGCTATGTGATTATGTGCTGTTGACTGGTCTATCTATTTTATTGATTTTATGATTCATGCATGATACTAATCTTAGTCGGCTTATGGTATCTACAAGTACATAGTGTTTGTACTGATACTACCTTGTTGCATCCTTTTGAGTGCAGATTGTGATCCAGAGACTGCTACTTGACCTTACATTTAGCTTGAGGCCATTTGTTGACAAATTGAGGGCGAGCTTTTATCTGTGTCAGGCCAATGTTAGGATGATTTACACCTAGTAAGCATTCACCCATTAGAAAGGGGTAAAGTGGAAGGGTGTTCATTGAATTGATATTGTTGACTAGAGTGATTATGACTTATTTAGCAACTTAATTGCTAGACTTTGAGCGTACCGAGGCATTATGAAGGGAAAGGCTATAGCGGAGTGATTCGCATTATTCCAGCTCTGCAGTTGAGGTATGTTATGGTCTACTTGAGTTAGACTTTGATTAGTTGATTGTATGTGTTATGAGATTGATAGGAGAAAGCATGTCTAGTCTTCGGGCATAATGTGTGGTTGGAATTCCTATGTGCTATTGATTGAGTGATAATGTGGGCCTAATTCCATTGTTCGATGTGTTGTGATGTATATTTTGATAACAATTGTGGTGAGAAGTTAATATGATTTTCTTGATGAAAATGATATACTACTTGATAATCGATCATTGAAAGTGATGTGAGATATATATATATATGAAAAAGGAACATTTGACTGGGGGGTGAGGATGTGACCTAGATTATGAGCACATTTGACAGGGGTAAGGATTTGACCCGGATTATGGGCTCGAGATCCGAGGTCAGTTCCGAAGCGAGTGGTACATAGACACCATGGGTCCCCTGTAGGTCATAGCTATTGGGCAAAGACACCAATTAGCATGTATGTACACGAATGATTAGTTACTAAGTAAGTGAGAATGTTGTGGCAAGGTTTATTCCATTGCTTGCTTCCGTTGACTTGATTGTTAATATCATGGGTGGACTTGATTGATAATATCATCCGTTGACTTGATTTGTTAATATCATTGATTGACTTGGTGTTGGCTATCTGATTATGTGTTATTGACTGGTCTTTTTATTTTATTGATTTTATGATTGATGCATGATACTAATTTTAGTCGGCCTATGGTATCTATCGGTACATAGTGTTTGTACTGATACTACCTTGCTGCATTCTTTTGAGTGCAGATTGTGATCCAGAGACTGCTACTCGACCTCATATTTAGCTTGAGGCCATTTGGTGACAGATTGAGGGTGAGCTTCTATCCGTGTCAGGCCGCCCGAAGATCTTCCTTTATCTAATGTCTATTTCAATTCCAGACATTGATGTTTACTTATTTCAAACAGTATGAATTCCTTAGACATGTTTTGGATTAGAGTCCTTGTACTGTGACTTTCGGATTTTGGGGTTGTAATAGTTAGGACTTCCTCACTTACATTATTGTTCTAGGGCATGACTACTTTTGACTTAATCATGAATTTAATTTATTGTGAACTGAATGAATTGACTAAGTAAAAATGGACTTGAATGAGTAGATGGTTAAGCTTATTGGTTCGCCCACTAGGAGTTAGTGTGGGTGCCAGTCATGGCGGGTTGGGTCGTGACAGAGTTGGTATTAAAGTCTTAGGTTCATCGATCTCATCGTACAAGGACATGTCTTGTAGAGTCTTGCGGATTAGTACGGAGACATCTGTACTTATCTTTAGGAGGCTACCGGACACTAGAAAAAATTTCTTCCTTTCTTTCTTTCGTGCTACTTGATTCCAATTGATATCTGGATTATTCAAATTGGTATCTAACTATTCTTCATTCTTTCGCAGATGGTAAGAACAAGCGCGGAAGCAGTCAGAGGTAGAGGTAGAGGTAGAGGAGTAGGTAGAGGGGCAGCGCCGGTTGGGGGCGAAGTTCCAGCAGTTGATCTTGTGCCTCAAGTGGTCCCTAATGAGGCCGTGAAAAATGCAGCGACACCAACTCAGCCAGCCGCAGCGCCAGCTCCGCTAGGGGCTACAGCTGCTTCAGGTTTACCAGATGCGATGGCTGAGGTGCTGAACTAGTTACATGGGTCGGCCCAAACCGGAGCGATACTGGCCGTTCTAGCAGGTAGCGATGCAGGGATAGCGACCCCAGGTCAGGGCAGATTTCAGGCTTCGGGAGTTCAGCATGCTGCAGCCGTGGCTCCTCTCTTGGATAAAGTTCCAAATTTTGAGGCATTTTCAAGGCCAGTTGCAGGGCCGATGATGACCGGTGAGGAGCATGATTTTTTTTTTGAGTTCACTAAGATGAAGCCTCCGGTTTTCTAAGGTACTGATTCAGAGAATGAGTAGGAGTTCATTATCGATTGTCATAAGAGTCTCCATAAGATGGGGGCCATAGACAAGTATGGTGTTGAGTTTGTGACTTTTCAGTTCTTGGGTGATGCCAAGTTGTGGTGGAGGGCATATGTGCAGTAAAGGCCAGCTGGGTTACCTCCGTTGACTTGGATTCTGTTCTATTCAATGTTTTTAGAGAAGTATGTTCCACATACTTTAAGGGACAAGATGAAGGATAAGTTTGCTAATATTGACCAAGGGAACTCGTCTGTTGCTGTTCATTCCTTGTCCCAATATGCTCTTCAGTTGCTACCTAATAAGGGGGAGAAGATCAAATGTTTTGTGAAAGGATTGAACACTGGATTTCAGCTATCAACTCTTTAACTTGTAGCCACTGGGGCTTTATTCCAAGAGGTGGTGAAGCATGTCCGTGTTGTTGAGGGGATTAGATAGGAGAGTTATGCAAAACAGGCAGAGAACAAGGTCTGAAAGGGTGGAAATTTCAGCAACTCGTTCTCTAGGAGTCAGAGTTCTCGGGTGTATTCAGGGCGTCCGGTTCAGTTCGCTATGCAAGTGTCTGTTGGGGGCCCATCAGGGGCCAATTATCATTTTTCGGGTCATCATGGGGGCACACCGGTTCATCAGCTTCTGTTCAGTGACCTACACTGGACCGTTCTTGTTACAGGTGTGGTGAGAGAGGGCATCTTAAGCGGTTTTGCCCCAGAATTAGACAGGGTAGTCAGGGGACTCACTATCAAGCTCTCCGAGCTCCATTCAGACCAGTTAGGGGAGACAAGGACCGTGTACAGGCAGGGCAGGGCGGCCACACAGCTGGTAGGGGTGGTACTCAGCGTAACTGAGGCGGATCTCAGGCAGGCAGAGGTGGACAGTAGCCCAGCAGGGGCGGGGCTCAGACTGGACAGAGTAATCGCAATGGTTCACAGGCTACAGGAGGGCGCGGTCACTTGTACGCCTTCCCAGGTAGACCCAAGGCTAAGGCCTCTGAAGTCATCATCACAGATACTATCTCAGTTTCTGACCGGATGGCTTCTATTTTATTTGATTTGGGTTCTATTTTTTTATACGTGTCTTCATATTTTGTTGTGGGTTTGGATGTGATTTGTGATACACTTGATCCTCCTATCCATATGTCTACTCCGGTTGGGGATTTGTTGGTGGTAGATAGAGTCTACCATTCTTGCGCTGTTACGTTTATTGGGTATAGTACTTGGGTAGATTTAATGATCCTAGAGATAGTAGACTTTGATGTTATCTTGGGCATGGTTTGGTTGTCCCCGTATTATGCGATTCTAGATTATCACTCTGAAACAGTTACCGTAGCTATGCTCGGGGTACCTAGACTTGAGTGGAAGGGTAACCTTAATCCCCCCCCCCCCCCCTAAGAAATTTATATCTTTCATTCATGCTATGAAGTTAGTAGAAAAGGGTTGTTTAGCTTATTTGGCACATATCCGTGATACCAGTGCAGATACTCCACCTATTGATTCAGTTCTAGTGGTACGCGAGTTCGCAGATTTGTATCCGCGGACTTGCCATGTATGCCACCTGACCGTGACATTGACTTCCGAATTGATTTAGACCTAGGGACTCATCCTATCTCTATTCCACCCTATAGGATGGCGCTAGCAAAGTTAAGGGAATTGAAAGAGAAATTGCAAGATCTATTGAATAAGGGGTTTATTCGCCCGAGTGCCTCTCCTTGGGGTGCTCTCGTGTTGTTTGTTAAAAAGAAGGATGGGTCTATGCGCATGTGTATTGATTATCGTCATCTAAATAAGGTTACTATCCGAAACATATATCCCACCCCCATATTGATAATTTGTTTGATCAGCTACAGGGAGATTCTGTGTTCTCTAAAATTGACTTACGGTTATGGTATCACCAGTTAAAGGTTCGGGCAGAAGATGTTCCTAAGATCGCCTTCAGGACTAGGTATGGACACTATGAGTTCTTGATTATGTCTTTTGGGCTTACTAATGCCCCAGCTGCATTCATGGATTTGATGAACAGTGTTTTTAAGCCCTATTTAGATTCTTTTGTGATAGTATTCATTGATGATATCTTGGTGTATTCTAGGAATAAGGAGGATCATGAGAAACATTTGAGGATTGCTCTTGGGGTATTGCAAGAAAAGAAGTTGTATGCTAAGTTCTCCATGTGTGAATTTTGGTTGTCTTCTGTGTCCTTCTTGGGGCATGTAATTTCAAAGGAGGGCATTATGGTGGATCTGCAGAAAATTCAAGCAATCAAGGAATGGGCTAGGCCCACGTTAGTGATCGAAATTCATAGTTTTGTGGGTCTGGCTAGATATTATCATCTGTTTGTGCAGGGGTTTGCCTCTGTTGCTTCTCATTTGACCCGTTTGATTCAAAAAGAGGTACCATTTCAGTGATCCGACGAGTGTGAGGAGAGCTTTCAAAAGCTTATGACTTTGTTGACGACAACTTCAATTCTAGTATTGCCCGTGGAGGGCAAGAATTTTATTGTTTATTGTGATACTTCACACTCTAGTTTGGGTGGTGTTTTGATGCAGTAAAAGAAAGTGATTGCTTATGCTTCTAGACAAATGAAAGTGCATGAGAAGAACTATCCTACTCATGACTTAGAATTGGCAGAAGTGGTGTTTGCGCTGAAAATCTGGAGGCATTACCTGTATGGTGTCCATTGTGAGGTGTACACTGATCATCGCAGCTTGCAATATGTGTTCACTCAGAGGAATTTGAACTCTAGGCAGCGGAGATGGATGGAGTTGCTGAGGATTATGACATCACCATTCTACATCATCCTGGTAAGGAGAATGTGGTGGCCGATGCGTTGAGTAGGAAGTCAGCCAGTATGGGAAGTCTGGCTCGTTTGATCTCTTTGAAGCGTCCGTTAGCTAGAGAGGCTCAGACTCTGGTTAACAGTTTTATGAGGTTGGATATGTCTAGCACGACAGAGTGTTGGCTTGTGTTGAGGCTAGGTTATCGTTTCAGGAGCATATTAAGGCTAAACAGTTTGAGAATGCTATACTGTGTAAAATTCGTGGCAAGGTGTTGCGCGGTGAGGCCAAAGAGGTCGTGATCGACGAAGAGGGGGTGTTACAAATTAAGGGGCGAGTTTGTGTGCCACGTGTGGGTGATTTGATCAAGACTATTCTGGCAGATGCTCATAGTTTGAGGTATTCCATTCATCCTGGCGCTACCAAAATGTATTGAGACCTGAGACAACATTACTGGTGGGATAGGATGAAGCGTGACATAGTGGAGTTTGTTTCTCAGTGTTTGAACTGCCAACAGGTGAAGTATGAACATCAGAAAACTGGGGGTACACTTCAGAGGATGCCTATTCCTGAGTTGAAGTGGGAAAGGGTAGCAATGGATTTTGTGGTTGGTCTTCCGAAGACATTGGGGAAGTTTGATTCTATATGGGTTATTATCGATAGGTTGACTAAGTCTGCTCATTTTATTCCGGTTCGAATAACTTATGACATTGAGAAATTAGCCAAGATCTATATTCGTGAGGTGGTTAGACTACATGGGGTTCCTATCTCCATCGTATCTTATAGAGGCACGACGTTTACATCTCTGTTTTGGAATTATCTGCATTTGGAATTGGGTACTAGGTTAGACCTTCGTATAGCTTTCCACCCTCAGACTGACGGGCAGTCCGAGCAGACTATTCAAGTTCTTGAGGATATGTTTTGTGCTTGTGTGATAGGAATCAGTTCTTACCATTGGCAGAGTTTGTATATAACAATAGCTACCACTCGAGCATCAACATAGCTCCATTTGAGGCTTTGTATGGGAGGAGGTTTAGGTCTTCGATTGGTTAGTTCGATGCGTTTGAGCTGAGACCTTGGAGTACGGACCTTCTGAGAGAGTCCTTAGAGAAAGTGAAGGTGATTCAAGCTAAGCTTTTGGCAGCATAGAGTAGGAAAAAGGATTATGCGGAACGAAAGGTCCGAGATCTTGAGTTTATGGAAGGAGAGCAAGTTTTATTGAAATTTCACCCATGAAGGGTGTGATGAGAATTAGGAAGAGGGGCAAGATCAGCCCAAGATTTATTGGGCCATTTGAGATTCTCAAGCATGTGGGGGAGGGAGCTTATGAGTTAGCTTTACCTTCGGTCTTATCAAGTGTTCATCTGGTATTTCACGTTTCGATGTTAAAGAAATATCATGCCGATGGTTAGTACGTAATCCGTTGGGATTCGGTTTTGCTGGATGAGAACTTGACTTATGGGGAAGAGCCTATTACTATCTTAGATAGAGAAGTTCGCAAGTTGAGGTCGAAGGAAATAGCCTCTGTGAAAATTCAGTAAGAAGAATCGCCCAGTTGAGGAAGCAACTTGGGAAACAGAATCGGATATGCGTAGCAAGCATCCTCCGCTTTTTGCTTAGACAAGTACCTTTTCCTAGATTCCCCATCCTTGTCTGTTCAGGGATGAACAGTGTTTTAATTGGTATCTGATGTAACGACGTTTCCGGTCGTTATGGAAAATATAAGATCACCCTGCCAAATAGAACCCTCCTAAGGGTAGAACGAGCTAATAGAAACTCAAATGTAGAAGTCTAAAAACTGAAAATTTGGCTTGTTGTGATTATTATTTGGTTTTGTTGATTCCATTTGGGGGAAACATAAGGAATTAGACCTCCGTCGGGGATTCCGAGGCCACGGGTGAGTCCGTATGGTGTTTTTACAGTAATGTACACGTTTTGTTGGTGTTTGTGAGGCCTCGGATGAAGTGTGGCATGGTAGAGTGAAAAACTGTGGAATAAGCGAGCTCACTGGTTCAGTAGCACCGCTGCGGCCGGTCCGTTGTAGCGGTGTGATGTTCGTCGTCGTGGACGTGAAGGAAACGGGGATGTCCGCCATGGCGGACACTGGACCGCTGTGTGACACTTGCACTATGGCGGGTCCGAGCTCGCCAGAGCGAATGTGGCCGAAAGTTAGAGGTCCATTGCAGCGGGTCCTTGCCCGCTATAGCGAGATCGCTGTCGCGATAGAATGACTGCCGCAGCAGTCGACGGGAGTAGTAAACTGTGTTTTTAAACACTTAGTCCAAATTCTTTATTCATAAAACTACAACACAGTTTTCAAGGAGAACCTAAGGAGGAATTCTAAGGCTCGGGCAAGAACATTCTTGAGAGGTAAATCTCAACCCTTCCTTCCTTCAATATGCATTCATCTCTAAGATTATCATCATTCTAATGGGTCTACAATGGTAAATTGAGACTAGTAACTCTAGACCTTTAATAGTTGGTGGCTTATGAATATGATTGTGTGATTATCATCTAAGCCTTGGGTTATCTCTTTCTAATCAAGAATTTAACCGTTAGAGACATGAACTAAGTGCATTGAGACTTAGGGTTTCATAAAGATGGTAGCTTGACCATATAAATTGCTTGTAAGAGATAACTTGAATGAATAACCTTATGAATTGATAGTTTATGGTTGTTAAGGCCAATGTTAGGATGATTTACACCTAGTAAGCATTCACCCATTAGAAAGGGGTAAAGTGGAAGGGTGTTCATTGAATTGATATTGTTGACTAGAGTGATTATGACTTATTAATATCTTAATTACTACACTTTGAGCGTCCCGAGGTATGACGGAGGGAAAGGCTATAGCGGAGTGATTCACATTATTCTAGCTCTGTAGTTGAGGTAGGTTACGGTCTACTTGAGTTAGACTTTGATTAGTTGATTATCTGCATAATGAGATTGATAGGAGAAAGAATGTCCAGTATTCGGGCATAATGTGTGGTTGGAATTCCTATATGTTATTGATTGAGTGATAATATGGGCTTAATGCCATTATTTGATGTGTTGTGATCTATATTTTGATGATAATTGTGGTGAGAGGTTAATATGATCTTCTTGATGAAAATGAGAGTGATGCGACAATATATATATATTGGCAAGGGTGAGGATGTGACCTAGATTATGGGCACATTTGACAGGGGGTGAGGATGTGATCCAGATTATGGACTCATGATCCAAGGTCAGTTCCGAAGCGAATGGTACATGGCCACCATGGGTCCCCTGCAGGTCATAGCTATTGGGCAAACACACAAATTAGCATATACGTACACAAGTGATCAGTGACTTAGTAAGTGAGAATGTTGTTGCAAGATTTATTCCATTGCTTGCTTGCGTTGACTTGATCGTTAATATCATGGGTGGACTTGATTGATAATATCATCCGTTGACTTGATTTGTTAATATCATTGATTGACTTGGTGTTGGCTATGTGATTATGTGTTACTGACTAGTTTGTCTGTTTTATTGATTTATGATTCATGTATGATATTAATCTTAGTCGTCCCATGATATCTACGGGTACATAGTGTTTGTACTAATACTACCTTGTTGCATTCTTTTGAGTGCAGATTGTGATCCAGAGACTGCTACTCGACCTCATTTGCTGACAAATTAAGGATGAGCTTCTATTCGTGCCGGGCCGCTCGAAGATCTTCCTTTATCAAATGTCTATTTCCATTCCAAACATTGATGTTTACTTATTTCAGACAGTATGAATTCCTTTGACATGTTTTGGATTAGAGTCCTTGTACTGTGACTTTCGGATTTTGGGGTTGTAATAGTTAGGACTTCCGCACTTACATTATTGTTCTATGGCATGACTACTTTTGATTTAATCTTGAATTTAATTTATTGTGAACTGAATGAATTGACTAAGTAAAAATGGACTTGAATGAGTAGATGGTTAAGCGTATTGGTTCGCCCACTAGGAGTTAGTGTGGGTCCCAGTCATGGCAGGTTGGGTCCCGATAGCAAGCTTAAGGATACTAGTGGTAAAATTTCTCAATCTAGTAGTCATGCTTTTTCTAAAGCTTTTTGGGATTTTCTATTAGCGATGAACATGACAAAAATATTTTCTAAGAAAGAGAATGCTTAATACTTTACCAGTAATCAATATAATTAGAAAACAAATTTATCATGTAAGTAGTGTTTGTAAGAGATGTGGTTTAGAAGATGAAGCTATGGAACACATGTTTTTTAAGTGTAACGACCCGCTTGGTAGTTTTGAGCTGTTGGACTCTTTCTACCCAAAATATCCTTCACGTAGTTACATATTAATATTTATGACTTGCGGGGAGGGGTGGCGCAGTTGCCGAGGCAATCGAGCGAGTTTCAGATCATTTTTAGCAAAATTTTGATAGCTCTTTAATTAAGAAAAAAAAGTTTGACCAAAGTCAACACTAGGGATAAATACATCTTTTTTGAAGTTTCATCGATTTCATTAGGTCTGAAAAGTGATTTATAACTTAGTTGAGTCGTTGGTTCGGGTCCCGAGAGGTTAGAGTGTGATTTGGGTTGTTGGTTGAAAACTAGTGAAATTCTAAGTTAAGAGTTGACCACGGTCAATATCGAGTTAAAACGACCTATTTTTGATGTTTTATGTGTGCGAGCAGGTTCATAGCGTATTTTATGGCTGAAATGTATATTTGGTTTGTGTCCGGGAGGTTACAGATGAGTTTCTGATGTTGAATCGAAGGTTAGAGGACTTAGGAGATTTTTTGGTATCTGGTGTGGTCGCAATTATGGTGATATGGCTGCATTTGGTGTGTTGCCATATTTGCAGTGTTTTGACCGCAATTGTGGTAGCTGCGTTTGCGGTGTTTGCCGCATTTATGGTGTTTTTGCCACACTTGCAGTAGTACTTGGCAGACTTATAAAAGTTCCCCCAATCCGAAAGTTTTTTCAGTCTTCCATATTTTGAGTTCTAGAGCTCGGTTTGAGGTGATTTCAAAAGACAAATTTTCACGATTTGACTCAAAGGTAAGAATCTAACCTTTATATTATTGTTCTCTATTGATTCCTACCATTAAATTAGTAGTTTAAATCACAATTTGGAGTGGGAAATTGAGGGTTTTGCCCTAAGATTAAAAAAATGAGTCTTTCTTGAAATTGGAGGTCAATTCATTGTTAGTTTTGGATGATTTCTAGTTTAGCTTCTTTAGGCTATGTACAAACTATTTCTAAAATAAAATTTCAGTTTTATCCTTGGGGTTCGGGTTTGACTATTTTGGGTTTGTTTTTGGAGTTCGGGTAGAAGTATATCAATATGGGTGTCTATCCACTGGTATACTAATGTAAACCACGTAATTGATAGATTTTGATCAATCCGAAGCTTTACGGAAAGGAAAGCCGATTTCTTAAGGGTTCGTGGCACGTTGCTCGGCTTTCAAGGTATGTTAAGACTTGACTTCACTTGAGGGACGTTTTCATTAATTAAAGGTTAAAAGTAGTATAGTAAAGGGGTTAAGGGCGTAATGAGTGGTTTCGTACCCCTGATGTGACAGGCATTGGTACGAGTACCGGTGTATTTGTCGGGTTGGGTTGTGATACGGGTTGTGAACCGAATAGGCCAAAGCATATGGACATTAGTTTTTATGTGCTACGTGTTGTAATTGACTTGACTATGTGAAATCTCTAAGGAACCTTGTCTGCTCATGTTTTGCCGTATTCGGGAAAAATAATGGAAAGTATGCCTATTAAGTCTGATGATTGGTAATCTTACGTGAATTATTGGCTGTTACGTCCTGCTGTTGAATTGTTCATGCTCATACATTCAATATACATATGGTTACAAAAGGATCGGATTGTACGCCTCCAACATGTTACATCAAGGATCGGGTTGCACACTTGCAACAAGTTACATTATAATGCGAGGTAAGTGGCCTATTATGGTTTGGAACATGAGTAGCCCTGGGAGGTCTGAGCCCGATGTGATGTGGGAGGTCATTATATTTCGAGCGTATATTTCATTGAATTCATTTTAATTCCCTCGTGGTTATGTGATGGATTTACTACCTAATCCTTGACTATTTGACTACCTAATTATATAAGTGATTGCTATACGTGGCCTATTTTATATTCTGCTTGGATGATGATCCTGTTATGAGTCCGAGATCGGGGAAGGTATAAAGAAAGATTTTTCTTAACGTTGTCGCTACTTCTTTTATTGTCGGATTATGAGACCTACCGAGTACACGTGTTTACCGTACTCATTCTACACTTTTGTACTTTTTGTTCGGGTTCAATATTGAGTTCCAGTGGTCTACGTAGGGTTGAGTGAGTTGTGCTAATCTTATACTTGGAGGTCGTGGTGAGTTGCCTTGTCACGACCCGTCCAATCATTATTAGACTTTCCTCTGCTCATGTACAAAAGCTAAGTTGATTTGTTATATGATTAGTCTTCGAGGGGAGAAAACTTCGTTAAATTTTTAACTATAGTTGAGTTAGTCGAGAAAAACAGTGTGGGGCCCGGTGGAAGCGCTTCGCCGCGACGGTCAATTTACCCTGTAGCGAGTCCGCCCCACCGGACGGAGGACCACCGCAGCAGTCGGCGTGAAACCAGACCCACCTTAAAGACCTTATTTAAATGATTTAATCCCACTTTTCCACCAAACCTTCTTCTAACCCGTCACTTGGGAGAATTCTGGGCAGAGCACATAGAGACTTGAGTAAGGTAACCCTTCCAACCCTTCCTTTTGTTATCTTTTTTTACAAATTTAATTCTTCACCGCTGTTTAACCTCTGGATGATAATAAGCATGGATTTCTTAAATTTCTCACGATTGGAGGGATGTAATAGGCAGCATAAAGCCAGAAATTGGTAGTTCACCAAATTTTATTACAGAGTATTATTCTAGGCAGATAAACGAAACCGAAAGGACAACGATTTCGATAATTGAAGAGAGGTTGAGACTTGAGTCCTTGAATGAGAAATATGAAGGCATGGATAGTCAACTATAGAATCTAGATTAATGCACATGATTTATTTTTACTCTCATTATTGAAATTCGTGTTACCCCTAGACTTCTCCGTCGTGGTCTCTAAATTTGGAAGCAAAGGATGAAGATTCCATGATGATTCATGGCACTTGCTCGGCCTCGAGATAGGTTATGATTTACTTGAGTTAAACTTTGATTAGTGAGTCGTATATTCGTTATTGAACTGACGGGAGAAAGCATGATTAGGTCTTTGGACGCGGAGTTCGGTTGGATATTAGATAGATTGATATAAATTGTTGAATTACGTGGGCTTGTTGCCATTGAGTTTGTAGTTGAACCAAGGTGAATAGTCGTTATGCTTGAGGGAATATGGCGGTGTTTATGTTCTTAAAGCGACTAAGTTAGAAGGTGGGGACTCGCATACGTACTGAGTTAATCATTATAAATCTTGTTGTACTATTGGGCGGGGTGGCTTCTGTGTGATTGCATGCGTCTTCATTAGAGTATTCATGTCATGATTTAGCTGATTTAATATGTGTGTGATTAACGAGCAAAGCTATTCGGGTCTCGCTATGATTTGTGGCATGATGCCTTATGATCTTGAGATTGATATTATTGACTAATCATATTTCATATTTGCTGATGAACTGAAAATACGGGAGATACACATTGTGGCGAGAAATATATATATACACGAAAAGGCACATTTGACAGGGGGTGAGGATGTGGCCTAATTAAGGGCTCGTGATCCGAGGTCAGTTCTGGAGTGAATGGTACTGGACACCATGGGTCCCCTGTAGGTCATGGGCATTTGGGCAAACAATACGCGTGTGTGTATGGATGTGTTACTAACTCGGGTTGCATCACATTTTACTTACTTCTATTCATGTGATAGAGGTGATTCTTGTCTTGGCTGCATTACATTGAATCATGACTCATTCTGGTGATTTCATAGTTGATTTTTCCTTATTGTTGAGCGATTGTGTTTAAGTGTAACTTCATGACTCCGTTGACTAATGAGGAAAGGTGGTGTTGGAGTGATTCCATTTAGCATGATTCAGGTCTGAAAGTACGGTTGAAATACCATCAAGGGTTGTATTGGTCTTACTTAGTTTTACTTGCATTTGATAAGTGATTATTGAATAATGTCTGATGTGGGCTGTTGTGTTGTTGTGTCTATTTGTCAATTTACGAGTTTGTTAGATTAGGGAAGAAAAAGGTAAGGGTTAGTGGTTTTACTTAGTATTGGTTGGTATGGGGGTTGATGTCTGTTCTTTATAAATTGTTGCGGGTTAGCTGGTCTAGGAGTCCGTCTTAAATAAAATTGTTTGTTGTCTGTTGGTCCCTACTTCCTAGTGTTGCGTTGTCATGGTAAAGGGATATGAGCATGTTTATGTCAGAACCATTTAAGTATGGTCAGGATTTAAAAAGGTGTTACGACTGTACCTATTTGTTTATTCTGATTGATTCTATATCGTATTGCGTGAACTAATCTTAGTCAACCTATGATGCTTACCAGCACATATGGTGTACTGATACTACTCTTGCTACATCCTTTTCGAGTGTAGATGTGTTTCAGGTTATAGTTGAAAGTTTCATAGATTGGAGTGGCGGACATCTTCTTACAACCTCTGTGCATCTCATTCCAAGGCAGAGGTTGTGTCATTTTATTTAAGTTTATTCCTTTGTATTATAGAAGCTCTTGTACACGTCTAGACTAGGTCCCGGGGAATTGTAAGCTCTAATTTAAAGTGCCAATTATGATTGTAAGCTCTAATTTTATAAAGAGTGTCAGTTATGTTTTCTCACTTACATTAATGATCATCAACTATTGAAATGGAAAAATGAGTTTTAATAATGGGTTGGTTGATGAGGGTTCGCCTACTAGGAGGTAATCGGGTAGGTGCCTGTAAGATCCGTAATTTGGATCGTAACATGCCTGGTTGTTCTATAGCAACCCTCCTCCCTCTGTCCTTATTTGCTTTTTTCATTCAAGACTATTCAGACGTTGTATTTGAGTTTCAGACTTGTATGATCTATTGCCCTAGAGGCTCTTGTACTTATGATATCGGGCTTGGGGGTTTTGTATTTCAGATTATGTTCTTCCGCATCTCTATCTAGAACTTATTACTAAGGACAATTGGTTCTTCTCTTTAATTATTCTGCATATTTACTTGTTTATTTTATATTCGATATAGGGTTTGGCTTATGTATTGGTGGGATCGTAGGTGCTATCATGACTCATGAATCTTGTGTCGTGACATTAAGTGCCACGATTCTCAAGTAATCTATTAATTAGAATAATATTGATAATATTATTGATTTTTCTTTGTGGTGGAATGGTAAGATTACTACGACAACGAAATGTTTTAATTTTTCTAGCTTTTTGAATTTGACGGTAATGATAATATGGTATATGTGGAAGTCTTGGAATGCTTGGTTTTAATAATGAATTAAATTATCCTCTGGACATAGTGGAAAAGGCTTTATTTGAGTATAGTGAGTTTCTTGAAATAATGCATGTTGAATCCTCAAATGCTAATTCTTTTTTTTTTTGGGCAATAAACTATGTATTATTACCATAACCAACAAACTCTATACAAGCAAAGAGCACCTAAGAGAAACTATCCACCTTCTAGGACTGGTGCTAGTGCTCTTAGGCCCCAGGAAAGCATCACCAACAAACACTTACAAATTTAAGTGCAACTCATACTAAACAGCAAAAGTAAAACCAGCAACTTAACTACAAAATTTCTAAACTATAGCCTGACTCCGCCGTGCCTTCTTGGAATTCTTCAGGTAGTCCACTCTCTTTGTTACTTCTTTTTTAATCTGTATAAGCACCTTCTCTTTATCTACCGTATTTTCTTGAAAATTTTCCAATTCTTTGCCTTCCATGTGTGATATATCATTGCCCCCTAACAAGCTGTGACAAACACCTTTTTGAACTGTTTCCACCTCTTATTTTGAATCCACTGTCGTCCATGCCTCACCTCCGTTCTATGCATTGTCATCCCAGTCCACTTCTCCATCTCCTCTCTCACATAAGAAAACCTTTTACGGCTTGTGAATAAGTGGTTCTCAGTCTCAACTTGTGCCTCATCACATAAGCAACACTTATCATCCTGTACTGGTATATTCAGCCTGATTAGTCTTGCCTTAGTATATAACTTTTAATAGTTGGCCAACCACAATATAAGTCTGTGTCTTGGCAGCAGTACTGAGTTCCAAATTAGGTTTGAAGTCCTCAGTCTAGGGAGCACCCCCACCATAGCATTATAACTACTAGATACGGAGTAGATACCTTTTGGTGTCAAACTGTATGTTCCATTTTGATACCAGCTTGTCATCAGGAGCTTGATGGAGTTCACCTTCTTCCAATACCAACTAGAGTCATTAGGTGGTTTGTGTGTCCAGAAATCCTGCTCTCCTTTCATATATATTCCATGTACCCATCGGATCTATAACATGTCTTCCTTATTAGCTAGTTGCCATATAAGTTTGCCCACACATGCCACATTCCAGTTCTTACAACTCTTGATGTTTAAACCATCAAATTTCTTTGGTACACAAATTTTGTCCCATGCTACTAGTTATTTTCCTATTCTCTTCTCCCTTACCCCATAGATACTCTCTACACTTCTGATCCACCGCTTTCAATACACTTTGAGGAAGAATGAACACTGCCCCCCTAATAATTGTAAATTCAAAATAAAATTGCTGTAATAACTTGCAATCTTCCTGCATATGATAGAGTTCTGGAATAGCCACTAGATATTTTATTGGTTATCTTTTCCACTAATTGATGACAGTCAATGCTATTCTATTTCTTTGAAGACAGAGGTAATCCGGGTTCCTAAAAGGTAAGGTCCCTAGTGCAAACTATTACATCTCACATTTTCAGAGCATGAGCATGCCCCGTACTTCACTGTATTAATGGAGTATCGGAGACGTCCCATGAAGTTTTGGAAGGTACAATCCATGAGAAGTACGTAACAATGAAGTAAAGGATGAATTACGATCTCGTAAGTCGTAACCGGTAAGGACAACCTTGAAATAAAACGACATGACCATTATCATGTATAATAAATGATAAATATCATGTATGGAGAGTTTTGAAATATTCCGGGATCAAGCAAATCGAAGAAAATAAGTTTGTCAAAAATTTGGAAAAAAGTTGGCAGAATTCTGGACAGAATTTTGGGTCAACTTTGGAGGGGTATATCTCTGGGTAAATTAGGAGTTTTAAGGTGTTTCAAAAGCCTAAAATGAAGTTCGTCGAGTCTATTTTCCAACGCAACAAACCGTTAGGCAATCTGACATCGGAGCAGGGAGTTATGGGCACTTTAAAACGGACAATCAGAGGAACCCGAACTTGAGCGAAAATCCAAAAAATCCACTTAAAAGCCACTTATGTTTTGACCCGGCCCAATCCGAATTTGGCACCTATAAAAGGGCCTCTACACTTCATTTTAGTGATTTTTATTCAACTCCATAATCCTCTAGAACTCCCCTAACCTCTCAACACCTCTCTAGAATTTTTCACACTTCTCTCTCCACTACAAGAATATTCTTGAAGGTTCTCCACAATTCCAAAACATTCTATACCATCACAAAAGAGGATTAAACTCCAAACCCCAAGCTAAGTCATGGAGAAGGATTGTTCTTATCTCTACTTAATGTTGTGATAAATTTGGTCTTGGAAGAAGTTGAGTGGGGTGAAGTTCTTCTAGTGTAAGGTATGTTCTCCATCCTATTTCTCATGATTAAGTTGATTTGAAGGTTTAGCAAGTCCTATAAAAGAAGAGAATCATAGTAGAGAATTTGCAAATTATTAAAGTGAAGATGATGATTATGGAAGGAATTTGAAAGGAGATTTTGGATCAATTTGAGATTAAATTGAATATAATTCTTTGATTATGGTATTGTGGATATTGTTATGGTTAGTTGAGAAATTTGAAAAATATCGTGTAGGATGTTTTATGGAGCCTATTGGTGTTGATAATATTGTTGTGATGTTGGTATTGTTGTTGTTGTTGGTTGTTGGATTGTGATTTCGAGCTAGGCATATAAACAGGGGAGATGCTGCCCGAGTTTCGGCAGATTCTAAACGGAATTAAATTGAAGGCTTAAGATGAGCGTATGACATTGAGCCTAACAATAATATGAATGGTTTATATGTAGATTTACGAGCTTGGAAGGATAAACGTTGAGTGGCTAAGGAGACCGAAAGGTATGTTAAGGCTAGTCCCTTTCTTTCAAAAGACATGATTCTTATGTTATGATTCCATATATGTTTCCATAATCTTCTTACTTCCAAAAGTTAGAAGTTCATGATTCTTACAAGCTTCTTATGATACTAAAGATGAGATGTTTTCTATGATGAACATGATGATGATGATGATTTTAATTCTAGAAATTCCAAAGCTTATGGATTTGATGCTAGTATGAGATTATTGAGCTTATTTCATGATTTCCTTGATTTTATTCATTGTTTTTTATCTCACCTTATAATAATTATTCCTTCAAGGTGAGATATAGCGATGATGATTGTTCCATAATATAAATCGGAGGTTACCAACCTTACGTCACTCCGATAGAGTCGTAGCTTTTATTTAGGCTCTCATGAATGCTACTTATATTATATATGTATATGATATATATATATATATATATATATATATGTATATAGGGGATATGGGGAAAGGTGAGGCGTTAGATACGCATAACCACCTGATCAATTGGTATACTATGATATCGTCCCGGACCCGGGATATATGTGTAAATGGATCGGGCTGCACGTTCCGCAACAATATAATATATATATATATATGGATCGGGCTGCACGTTCCACAGCAATATAATATATATATGGATCGGGCAGCACCTTCCGCAACAATATAATATATTTATGGATCGGGTTGCACATTTCACAGCACTATTATGTTATATATGTATGAGAAATGCTTTTTTTTAAAAGAAAACTAAGCATGCATGATATCCGCCTTACGAGGCAATCAGATGTACAGGTTATCCTTATCTCATGTTATGTTTGGTATCTCTTGTTTATGTTGTTATTCATGCCTTACATACTCAGTACACTGTTCGTACTGACATCCCTTCTTGTGGACGCTGCACTCATGCCCGCAGATAGACAGGGAGATGGATCAGATCCGTAGGTACTTTATCAGCGGATTCCCAGGAGATTCCACTTAGTTCGGAGCTGCAGTATATTTGATATTGGTCTTTATGGTCACATGTACTCTATGTAGAGGCTCGTAGACATGTGTGAATAGTTAGACATTTTCATAACCCTACCGATTCATATCGTTGTATAACATTTTAGAAGCCTTGTCGGCTGGTGATGATGGGCATAATTGTTGAAGATTATATAGAGATGTGTCGTTATGTTGTGATATATGTCCTTACAGATTATGATATCCATAAGCTATCTTTATGGTCCACCCAAAAATGATTATAAGATGTATGTTCAGAGGTGTTTGGTGGCTTAGCTCCAGGTGTCCGTCATAGCCCTCTAGTTAGGTCGTGACACAAACCCTGTCACTTGAAGAAGCTTCTCTTTCGTATCTTCATCCACCTCGGATATGAACATATTTGATTTATCTAGGTTGGCCCCCAATCTTGTCAGCTCACTAAAATGACCCAAAGTTTCCATTACCCTTCTAACTGAGCTGATATTTCCTTTACAGAATATCATCAGATCATCTGCAAATATTAGATGAGTCAACTTTGTACCTTTACACATTGGATGGAATTTGAACTCTAGCAATTCACTCATTTTCTTGAGGATTCTGGACAAGTACTCCATAACCAATACAAACAGAAAAGGTGACATGGGATCACCCTGTCGAAGCCCCCTCTTACCTTCAAAGTACATGTATCCTTCACCATTAAAGTGACACAAGTCATGACCAAGTTTCTAAAATATTCTAGGAATCCATAACCCTTGAGAGATTCTGCTATAAAATCCCAGTTGACCATATCATATGCCTTACTTTAGTCAACTTGGTGTTGTTTCCTGTTATAATGACTTAGTTTATCATCAAAGATTAATACATTGTGGATAATTGACCTTCCTTCAACAAAAGCAGCCTGATTTTCAGCAACAATAGTCTTGATAGCTTTCTTTAATCTCTGGAAAATCATCTTTGATACACACTTGTACAATACATTACAACATGCTATAGGTCTAAACTGTCTAGCATTGTGTGGTACATTAACTTTAGGATTCATAGTTATCAGTGTGGCATTAAGTTGTTTCAATAATTGTCCATTTTGGAAAAACTCCAGTATTGCTTCACAGATATCCTTGCCTATAACACTCCATGCTTTTTTTGTAGAAATCACTTCCATACCCATCAGGGCCAAGACTTTTGTTACTGTCTATACTAAACATGGCCTTCTTCACATCTTGCTCACTATAATCTTTAACTAGCTCTAGTTGTTGGCTGATATTCAGTCTATGCCCATTTTGCAAAAAACTTCTGAAAGCATTCAGTCTATGACTCTCCTTTTTACCTAGCAGCTCCTTATAAAAATCTTCCTAGATTTGTGCAACTGCCTCTTGGTTTGTTTGGATCACATCATTTTTTATCTCTAAGCAGAGTAATTGCCTGTTGTAGTGTTTTATGTTTTATCACTGACAAGAAGTATTTTGTGTTATCATCAGCTAGTCGTATCGATGTTGCTTTACTCCTCTGTTGGAGGAATAACTCAACCATGTAAGAGGATTTCCTGAACTTCTGAAGCTTATCCTTTTTCATCTGTTACAACATTTGATCAATTGGGTTCAATTGAAGCTGTTTCTGTATTTGTTCTAGTGCTCCCCTATCCTGGTTTGCTTCCTCTATGATAGTCATACTTTGATTTCTCCTTAGCTCTTTTAAACCCTGCTTCAGAATTTTCAATTTCCTTACCACTTGTTGCATTTTGTGCCCATCAATTTGTTGTTGCCAAGATGCTTTCACCTTGGCTAAGAATTGTGGATGCATGGACCAGGTGTTACAATACTTAAAAGGTTTCTTTCTTCTCCCTATTGTTTGTGTCATGGTGAGATGAACTAGATAGTGGTCATTCACTCCTTCAGGCAAGAAAGTTGATGTATATGATGGCATCAAATCCATCCAGTCTCTATTCATGAATACCCAATTGATCTTTGAGTATACTCTGGCCCTTCCCTATTTGTCATTCCAAGTGTATCTGCTTCCATTTTGCGGCATTTCTAATCAATTCACAATCCTCAACACATGTGTGAAAATGCATAACTTCTCCCAGAGTCACTGCATTGTGTCGTCTAGTCTCAGAACTGAGTTAGAATCCCCTAGGAGAAGCTAAGGCAGTGTACTCCCAACATGAACAGTCCCTATATAAGGCCACAGTTCCCTCCTCTCTTCCTTACTATTAAAAGCACACACCATGGTCATTTTGAATTCTCCTTGATCTGCACTATGAGTGACTTTACATGATATGAATATCAACTAATAGTGCCCGAAGATTGGATATGTTTATTTGTTGATCAAAGAAGGCCAGCGTTGGATCGGTTGCTATAGATAGCAAGCGTGTCTTGCTTCATGCTCATGGATCCCCGATTCAGTTCGCTAGGAAGTCTATGATTGCTGAATCATTTGCAATTAGAAAAGCTATGGAACAAACATTACAACATACATCGAGGAAACTTTATGCCTTCTCTTATGCGAAAGGTGTAGTGGATATTTTGAAGAAAAATGTGAAGCCTACTTAGGATGATGTAGCTTGTGAAGATACTTGAAACATGTCTTCATGTCTAGATCATGTTGTGTTTTTACATATTCCTAAAAGGTTTAATGTTGTTGCTCATAATTTAGCTAAGTTTGTAATTTCTTTGTTGCACAATTTTTCTTGGGAAAAAATATTCCCCAGTTTGATTGTGAATAATGTTGTCTACTCCTTTGAACATCTCATGTCCTTAATGATTTAATAGATGAAGTTTTCTTGATAAGAACCTAATTGGAAATTCTGGAAATCAAAATAAACAAAATGCGGAAATTGAAAATAAAATGAGAATTGGGGATGAGAAGATAGAAGTATGACCCAATGAATAATGAACCTATGGGCAAACTTGGGTATATTAAACCCAAACCCTCCCAATTTGATTCAATCCAAAAAACCAATACTATTTGAAATCAATAAAGGAGAAACAAGTTTGAATCTACAAAGGTGCAATTCCCAAATGAAATCAATGGATCAAGGTTTGCAAATTCGACAATGGATCAACAGAACTAAAGCTAAGATAACTATGATTACTAAGCTTAACAATCTATCACTCAAGAGTTTTCTTGAATATTCAAGGTAAGTGAAAATAAGGCTAAGGGTTCTATTTATACTAAAGCCTATTACAACAAAGGCCTTGAAGTGACACTTGGAAATTAACCCAACATGGGCTCTTCTTCACTAGAATTGCAATCCTAGCCTTGAACTTGTGATTCTAGCCTCGAATTGTATTCTTGACCATGAATTGCACTTCTTAGCCACGGATTACCCATATAACTATGTTTGCGCTCCTAGTCACTTTGATTAGTTGCTTCCTCTTCCATCTCTTCCCAAGCTATCTCTCAAATGTTGTACACTCTTGAAGTCTTTTCCTCAAGCTCTTCCAACGCTCCTTTCCTCGTGAGCACGGTTTGAAGTACTTGAAGCTCTTTTGTTTGGCTAGGAGTAAAAGGCCTTGAAGGATTGGTGTCAATTGAGATCATATCATTTCTGTTGAGAAAAAACAACCCAAAAAAAAAGAGGATTTGGCATAAAAAAATTAATTGCAATTGATGACAGAAGAAATATTTTATTTTGGCATAGTGAAGATGTATATATGATGGACAAACAATAAAAATTACGAAAATTCGTCCCAAGTCAATGACTGGTTATAGAGAAAGATTTTGGGGGTGGCTTTTCGAAATTAATACTACTTGTAGTAGTAGCAGTAGTATATTTTTTAAATTATTTAAAATAAAGAAATTATTTGAAACTAATAGAGTGGTAAGGTATTTGGGCATAGCAGAGTTTAAGCTGGCGTTTGGCCATGAAAATCAAGTATTTTTCACTTTAATTGATATTTTAGTGTTGGAGTTGAAGTTGAAATTGAAGATGGAGTTGTGTTTGGTTATAGTTTTTGCAAAAAATATTTGGTTGTTTGAATGTATTGAAAGTGAAAATAAGTTTTTTGATGTTTTTCAAATTGCAATACAATTTCAAGTTGTATTATTTCCATGACCAAATGTTAATTTCCAAATAAAGTGAAAATGTTTTTCGGGAAAAAGTGAAAAAACTTCTTGGCCAAACGGGCCCTAATTATATATATAGTTTTTGTGAGTTGCAATTAGTCCTTTCTCACTATTCAATAATGCTTCACGTGAGCACACGTCTTTATACAAGTGGGGAACACGTGGATGAATATTATTGGACAGGGAATACCTCGATCCATGAGGGTTTTGATTATTTTAAGTGCTTAATGCACGCCAGAATCTTTACCTTTTTAAAAAATTTATTAATAATTTTTGACCTGTGTTTTGATAATAATTAGTGATAGTTTAAGTAGAAAATACAAACACTTGATAGTTTAGGTAGAAAATTCACAAAAACGTGATATTTCAGGTGTATTTTTTTACCATTATTTCTTCTTTTCTTTTTTTTAAATTTTTAATTAATTCCTTTAATTTTCTGTATGGAGTGTCATTTGACATCATTTTTAACCATAAAAAAGGGAGTGTACACCATGCACCATAAAAACATTAGTCTAGGTGTGTTTTGATATATAATTCAGATAGAAAACATAAGCACTTGATAATTTAAGTAAGAAACTCACAAAAAATGATATTTTAAATGTGTTTTTGACCATTAGCTCTTTATATTACGTGGATTTGGGATAATTGAGTTGCTTGGTTTTGAAGTTTATTTTTATTATTATGTTGTACATACTTATATGTTGATGATTATTGGGTGCACGTGGCCGTGTTCCGCATTTTATTTTACCAAACTTTTCTCACAAGAAATTGTATAGTCCCTCCGAATAAAACACAGTGTCCATTTTTTTTTTTATTTTTTTTTCTTGAGTCAAAAAGAGTGTTCGCTTATCAAATTAAGAAAGAATTAAACTAATTTTTTTAGATTTGCTCCTATTAAGTTTTATGTGATCAAATCTCAATACCTATTTAATTAAGAGCAGTTTAGTCAAATTACCTATTTTTATCTAGGAGTTGGTATTTTCTTAAGGGATGTACAAATAGCTAAGAGCCCGTTTGGATTAGCTGAAAAAAGTGGCTTTTAAGCATAAGTGCTTAAAGTACTTTTTAAGTGCTGAAAGTTATTTTATAAATAAGCAGTTATGTGTTTGGATAAAAGTGCTTAAATGGTTTTTAGAGGTAAGGGTAGTATTGAAATTAACAGAAAATATAAGAGATAAAACGGTAAAGTTGTTGGTCAAACCAAAATGGCTTTTAAGCCAAAAAAAAAAAGTTTGGGTTGAGCAACTTCTTATTGGCTTATTTGAAGCACTTTTTAACTTAATTTAAGTTGTTTTCTATTTTACCAAACACTCAAATAAGTTAAAAAAAATGACTTATAAGTTGATTTGAACAACTTGTAAGCCAATCCAAACGAGCTCTAAGTGGACAATCTTTTTGATCCGGAGGGAGTACTAGATTATCATGTTCATGCCAAATCCTCTCCCCTACATTGCCACTCTTTTTCCCTTTTCTTCCCCCCACCCCCACATCCCCTTTTTTTTTTTGTTTAATAAGTAATGGGAAAAAAAGTAAAAAATGCCCCTTTACTTTAGAAAAAAGGCTAAAAATATTTTCCGCTATAAATTTGCGTCAAAAACACCCCTCTAGCAAGTTGGATAAAAAATATTCCTCCCATCGTTAATATTTTCAAAGATACCCCTATCTTAATGGAAATCTCAAAAATAACCCGATTTTATTTTTAAACCTGCTCCATTTAAACCCGACTTAACTGCATCAAAAACCCATATGTCACCAACTTGTTCCCGATTCCTACATTTGGAGCCACGAGGCACAGGAGCGGGTAACCATATGAGTTTTTTATTTAGTTAGGTCATGTTTAAATGTAGTGCGTTTAAAAATGAAATCGAATTATTTTGGAAATCTTCATTAAGACAGGGGTATATTTGAAAATATTAACGATGGAAGGAGTATTTTTTATCCAAATTTATAATAGAGGATATTTTTAACTCTTTTTCCAAAATAGAGAGGTATTTTTGACCCTTTTCCCATAATTAATACTGTCCTCATTCTAAAATATTTAATGCTCAGTATATATTTAAATTCGATTTCTAATACAAGCGGCTTCCACGTGAAACTCTTGCTCAACTTGCTGAATGAATCCTAGCTGCAACATGTTTACAGGGAGTAAAATTGAATTGCAAGTAAATTAGCACGACATGAAAGAACTCACCTGACAAGTCCTTCACCATTTTTTATGATCACCAATTTTATAAACAATAATTTACTGGCCAAGCTCTATCTTCATTTTGGTATAGCCAGCCATCACTTTAGTTCAAATCCCCTAAAAAACACTTTTATTCATAATATCTTGTTTTGTAGTACTGCCTGTAATGACTTCCACGACTTGTACTACTTCTACTTGATTAGTATAATGTGTTTCTTATGGACCCCAAAAAAAAAAAAAAAAAGATTTCTCATAAATGAAAAGAATTCTATAATCTCCAATTTTGGTGATTGAAATAATTACAACATCATCGTATATTGTAGTAAAATAAAAGAAATTCTAATTATCTAGATAGCAAAAGTGTCATATAATGAGATAGAAGAGATATCCATTTATTGCGAATCGAGTTTCTTGTTTTATATGATGAAGTATTGAAATTAAAATTGGAAGATAATTAAATTTATTGAGACCGAATATGATCGGATCAGTTGGTCCGGACACGTCGGTGTGTCGGTAAAATTCTTAGGTTGGTAGGAACCTAATAGTTATTTATGGTGAATTTGTAAATATGGTAAAATAGAATTTTAGTTCTTTTAGAATAGGGTTACCATGTTAGACTAAGGCAAGGAGAAACCTTACTTGTATATAAGGAGATCATTATGATGAATGAAAGGTAGAAAGAATTCTCCCATTATTGTGTCTCTCTAAAATTTTCATCCGTGTCTTGAATTCAACATGGTATCAGAGCCACGTTAAGAAAGAACACATAAACCCTAAAACAATGACAAGTGACGGAGAAACCGGCGATAAAAGCAAAGGAATCGCCGGTGAAGAAAACAAAACCCAAAGAAAACTATCTCTCCTTATGACATTACGTCGAATGATAACCCTGAAATTGTGGTGACACAAGTCCAATTGAAGGGTGAAAATTATGAAAATAGGCTAGATTCATGAGGAAAACCCTAAGAGATAGGAAGAAATTTGGCTTCATTGATGGTACGATCAAGAAGCCGGATGGAGAGTCGCCAGGTCTAGAAGATTGGTGGACTATAAACTCGGTATTGGTGTCGAGGATTCACAACACTATAGAACTAATGTTTCGCTCAATGATTTTGTATAAAGAGGAAGCGGAAGAATTGTGGTCGAGCATCCGAGAAAGGTTCGCCGTTATCAACGGCCCTTGGATGCAACATCTTACGGCGGAACTCACGGATTGCAAGCAAAAGGGAAGGACCATAATGTATTACTATGGAAGACTCACTAAGTTGTGGGAGGAATTGGCAAATTACAGACAGATTCCGACTTGCAAGTGTGGAAAGTGCACATGCAATCTAGGGACGGCCCTAGAAACCAAAAAAGAAGAAGAAAAAGTACATCTTTTCCTTATGGCATTGGATGAAGCAATGTATGGAACAGAGAGGTTGAACATATTGGCCTAGGAACCGTTGGCATCATTAAACAAGGTCTACTCGAGGTTGGTTCAATAAGAGTGTGTGAGAGTAATCACATGAAAAATGGAAGATCAGAGTGAAACCATGGCTTTCGCCATGTAAGGAAGAAACCCTCGCCGTGACCAAAGTGAAGGGAAAAATGATGGTGCGTTCTGCACACATTGTAAGAGATCCAAACACGTTGTGGATGGATGTTTTCAACTCATTGGCTATAGGGGTGGGCATAAATACCAAAAACCGAACCGAACCGAATGAATTCAATTTTTCGATTTTCGGTTTTTCGGTTCGGTTCCGGTTTTTTAAAATAGCAAATTCGGTGTTCGGTTTTGGATTTCCGGTTTTTCGGTTTAATCGAAAATTTAATATAATATTTTTTTTAACCAATATATAATATATATCAATATCATAATTACTTCCATGAATCACAAGTTCACAACAGATATCCAACTATCCAAGCCCAAATTCATTATCCAGTAAATCAAGTAATCAACGATTCAACCCTAGTCCACTGCTTCAGACCTTCAGTGCTTCACTTCACTGCGTCATTTCCTCAATCCTCTTCACTGCTGACTACTTCACGCCATTTCCTCTTCTTCCACAACTGCTTGACTGCTTCAGCTCTTCCACAATCAACTAGTGAACCAGCGTGGCAGCATTTCTGTTCCCACAAACTTAAGATAGTTTTATTTCCTTCTTATAATTTCTCATTTTTAGGCTCCCACAAACCAGTGTCTTTACATTCTTAATTTCTTATTCAGACGAAATTTCAATTCCCCCAAGTTTTAACTTGTACAAGATGGTAGTGACAATTTCCCCAAGTTTGTAATCTCAATAAATTCCCTCAATATATCGTAGAGAAATGGGTATGTCAATATCTAAGTTTGTAAAAATGCTATGTTATTTTTTCAGATTTGTTGTGGTATTTTTTCAGATTTGTTAAATTTTCTTAAATTATCAGTGGGTTAGGACTTAGGATAATTTCTTGCATATTTGCTGCTCGACTGTTATAGAGCTTTATCTTATAGTTTCTCTTTTTAATTTTTTATAGATGGCGGATGAAACTAGATTAAGTTTGGCTGGTTCAACTGATACCGTACCTAATACAGATGATAGCAATGACAACTCACTTGACACTGAGCCCCAGGTAACAAAGAAAAGAAAGAATATGAAATCTAGATCAGATGTTTGGGAGCACTATGATAAGGTCGTTGTAAATGGTATTGTTAAAGCAAAGTGCAGACATTGTAAAAATCTTGATGCAGCTAATACATCTGTAAATGGAACAACGGGATTGAGACAACATATAGCTTTGAGGTGCCTACCATATAAAGCCAAGAGTGAAACTAGCACTCAGAAAAAGATAAATTTTGCATCTACGGATGAGCATGAGCCGCGTTGGGAATTTGATCAACAATTAATTAGGAGGGCTTTAGTTGAGATGATAATTATAGATGAACTACCATTTA
Organism: Lycium barbarum; assembly: GCF_019175385.1. Taxonomy (NCBI): domain Eukaryota; kingdom Viridiplantae; phylum Streptophyta; class Magnoliopsida; order Solanales; family Solanaceae; genus Lycium; species Lycium barbarum. The sequence continues at coordinate 94,115,156 of NC_083346.1, forward strand.
GCTTTGTATAAAAGGAAGGCTTCAAGAAGTTTATGCAAGTAGCCCAACCTTTATTTCAAGTTCCTTCCCGTAGAACAGTAACAAGGGATTGTTATGGACGTTACGATGAATTGAGACTAGATTTGAAGAAGTCTTTTAGAGAAGCAAAAGCAAAAATTGGCCTTACCACTGACACATGGACATTGTTGCAAAAAATTAATTATATGTGTTTGACTGCTCACTATATTGATAGAGATTGGGTTTTGCATAAAAAAATATTGAATTTTTGCCCTATCACTAGTCATAAGGGTGAGCATATGGCAGAGATTATTGGCACTTGTTTGCTTTATTGGAACTTGGATCAAATTTTTACTGTTACTGTTGATAATTCTTCTTCCAACGATGTTATAGTTAGAGAATTGTCTAAACAGTTAAATAATTGGGAAACTAATATAATGGATGGTAAGCATCTTCATGTGAGATGTATGGCTCACATACTTAATATAATTGTGCAAGAAGGTTTGAAGGAAATTGATGCTTCTGTCAAACGTGTTAGGCAAATGGTAAGGTATGTTAGATCATCTTCGGCAAGAGGAGCTCACTTTAAGAAATGTTGTGAAGTTCAAAAGGTGGAATGTTCTAAATCATTAGAGCTATATGTGACTACTAGGTGGAATTCCACCTACTTAATGTTGGATACAACACAACACTTTGAGAGAAGGCCTTTGATAGGTTTGATTTTTTTGATGAGAATTTTAAAACTTATCTTGCTACTCATGTTTGTGAAGATGGAAGTGTTGCAGGTCCTGTCGCATGTGATGATTGGGCGAATGTAAGGAATGTGGTAAAGTTTCTTGAAAGATTTCATGAGCTCACCGTAAAGGTTTCAGGTTCACATTACGTTACTTCTAATGTTCATTTTGAGGATATATGTGAGCTTGATGTACATTTGAAAGTGTGTTTAGAAAGTGAAGATGTTAGTTTATGTATAATGGCTGAACGAATGAGACAAAAGTTCAAAAAGTATTGGGGGGTCCCGAAAAGATGAACAAAATGATTTTTATTGCTTCCGTGTTGGATCCTCATAATAAATTTGTGTATGTTAACTTTGGGCTTGAAGAGCTATTTGGTGAGGAAGTAGGAAAGAAAGTAAGCGAAGGAGTGTATGATTATATGAAATCTTTGTTTGGAGAGTATCTAAAAATTATTCAAGAGAATTTCATCATAAATCATCTCCATCTACATCTTCTTCATCTCAATACTCATCTGATGTATCTTCTAATTCTGACACCTCTTTGAAAAAAAAAAAAGCTTTGAGAGCTAAGCTTCACTTGAAGAAACAAAAAGAAGATTCTGGGTGTGCGGGTGCTAAATCGGAGTTGGATAGATACATTAGTGAATATCAAGAACTTGAAGATGAACGTGTTGAGTTTTCGATCTTAGATTGGTGGAAAGTAAATGCTCCTAGATTTTCCGTTCTTTCAGAGTTGGCTCGTGATGTATTGGCTATTCCGGTTTCTAGTGTGGCATCGAAATGTGCATTTAGTACCGGTGGGCGTATTCTTGATCCATTTAGAAGTTCATTAACTCCTAAATATGTGCAATCTCTTGTTTGTTCTCAAGATTGGCTTAGAGAAGAGACTAAACCCGTTAGTGTGGAAGAAAGTTTGGAGTATCTTGAGAAACTTGAAATTGGTAAGGTTTTATATATTTTTGTGTGTTTTAGTGCAAAAATCATATTCTTATTTATGTTGTATGACACATTTGATTAAATTATCTTTAGAATTGGCAAATAGTGGAAGAGATCCTTGCATTGTTGATGTTTGATTGCAATTTGCTATTTTTTGCTACTAGTGGTAAGTTCAATATTTTATTTTGTAGTTTTGTTCTTTTATCCTGAAAGTTATATTCTAACTTTTGATTTTATCTTACTTCTTATCATGTTCAAGTTCAACCATGCCTCCTAAAGCTCGTTCACATGTTTGGGAATACTTTGCGATAGTTCAAGACAATGAAGAAGGGCGTAAAGTAAGGTGCTTGACATGCGGTATGATACTTAAATATAATCCAAAAGTGACTGGCACAAGTTCCTTGTTGAAGCATATTGAGAAATGTCTTGAACGTCAACAAGAGAGGCAAATTCGCCTTCAAATTTAAGCTTATGTTTTGAATTTGGTGAATTTCGGACCAAATTGTGATTGCTAGTATTGTGTTAAGACGATGGATTTAAGACTTAGTTCGTGACAGCTAATGTTTTATATTTGGAGCTAGATTTTAAGAAATTTGTGTTGTTTGGATGCTACTTGTTTTAAACTTATGTTATTTGTGTTGCTCGTTTTTACTGTGTGCGCTATTTTGCTGCATGTTGTTACTGGTTTTCTCTGTTAAGTGTTAAGGTACTGATTTTATTTCTGGACTGGGTGGTGGCTGCTGCTGGCAGCAGCTGCTGGTTGCGGGCTGCTGCCTGCTGCTTACAACCTTTGGGATGGAAAACTTTAACATTTCCTTGCTAAGAAATGGTTGTTTGGAGCTCTTCAGTAGTTTGTTTGGGTATTGATCATTTAAAGGAATATAATTATTGGTGACTGGACTGAATTTAGGAAACCGGGTTCGTAATTATCAAGGAAATATGTTTCATCAGTTCGTCTAAAAATGAATATATCTGTAAATGACAAATTGCATTGTGATTGCTTAGAAGGCTTCTACCTTCCTTACTTGTCGATTCAAGCATCTGTATATGCTTTGACTGCACTTGCTAACATTAAAATTACTGAATCTGTTTTCAGTAATTTGTACAGTATGCTTATGTGCTGTTGTGATTTAACGATTTTATCACTTTGACCTTCATGGAATAATAATGGAGGAATTGATCACTCCTAGACTGTTGAAATGTGGTAATACATTGAAAATACTAATACGACGTAAACTATGCCTTTTCTGCAAAAATGCTCAAATGTGGGATAACCTATAAAAAACGGAGGCTATCAAGTTTGGAGAAATGTTCACATGTTAGAGTAATGAATCTTTTCTCTTCGTTTAAATTATGGAGAATTTAAATGGGTTTTCATTAAGTTTGTCCAGTTATCTGCCAATTTTGCTGGAAAAAAGTTTTGCATTGTGATTGGCATCAGTGTCATGTAAAGAGATCGCTTGTGAGAAGCTAATGGCACCTTGCTGCAGGTGGCTGCTGCTGCGACTGCTGCTGGTTGCTGCTGGCAGTGGCTGGTGCTGGCTGCTGGCAGTGGCAGTGGCTGTGCTGGCTGCTGGCAGTGGCAGTGGCTGGTGCTGCTGGCTGCTGGCTGCCGGCTGCTGCTGTTGATCATGAATCATTTAATAACGGGTGACTATTGCTTAACTAATGCCAAAAAACCGAATTAGAAAACCGAACCGAACCAAACTTCAAAACACCGTACTGAACTGAACTAATTCAGTGCGGTGTTCGGTTTCCACTTTAAAAAAATCGAAACCGAAATACCGAACCGAACTTTGAAAAAATGAAACCGAACAACCGAACGCCAACCCCTAATTGGCTATCCAGATTGGTGGCCAGGAAATAAAAAAAAGAGATGAAAAAACTGGAGGAAGAGGATAGAAAAAACCAGAGGAAGAGGACAGCAATAGCAGCATAGGGGTGGATTGGGATCTGAACGTGGAAGAGGCAGCCACCGGGATAACGCAGTGGTTGTCAGGGAAGGAGCTCAGACAGAGATTGGACAGGTGAACACAGGTGGGAAAGGACCTCACAATTTGAGTGAAGAGATCCCGAAGACTGTGATTCACGTGTTAAATCCTCAATGAATAAAACCAAGTGGCAAGATGGACGGTAAGACCGAAAAACTCATCCTGGATCGTTGACTCCGGAGCTACCAACCATGTGACAGGTAATCCGGAGGAACTGAGACCATCGGGACATTCCTGAGTGTCCGGTTAGACTTCCGGACGGAAGTAGCTCGGCGGCCATGAGAGAAGGAACAAGATAAATAATAGGATTTGGTTGAAGGATGTCCTTTATTTTCTTGATTTAACATGCAAATTGATTTCTGTTGTTGACACCTAATTTTTGACCTCCCATAATTTTTTTTTTTTACCAGAATCATTGGATATCAAACAGAGTGAAATGTATATTTTTTACAAGTCAAATGATTTTATAAAATTTATTTAGATAATATTTTGCTATTTATTTTGGAAAAATAACTTCTATAATATTATAAATCATTTCCAAACTAATCTACATATTTTTATAATTAATATGGAAAATTTGCTAAAAACAATCAAGGGAATAATTTAAAACAATTATTTATTTAAATGTTAAAATTATCAGAAAATCAATTAGCAATCATTTTACTCCGTTTAATTCAAGAAATCTGATTAATTAAATAAATTAACCATTTTACCCCTCAATTCTTAATTTTGCATATTCAATTTGTTAGAATTTATCATAGTTAATTGAGTGTTTAATTGCGTTTAATTCCATAAAAAAAATTATTATGTAATTAATAGTGGTTATAATTGAAATGATCAATTATTGTTTAATTCTGGCCCTAATTGAAAATCCAATTCTATGGTTTAAGTCAATCAGGGTCATTATTGCAAAATTAGCCTCTAATTGTTTTAATTAGTTTAATTCTGGCCTTAATTAGAATAGCTAATTTCATGACTTAAGCTAATTTAAGCCATTATTGCAAAACTAGTCTAATTGTTTGATTAGGCGAAGGATGGACATAATTGAAATAACCAAATCCGTGGTTTAAATTTAACTAAGGTCATTTTTGTAAATTAGCTTTTAATTGGTCGGTTATTTATAATCTAGTCATAATTGAAATGTTCAATTAATGGAAATTTTTACAAATGTGGCTACCTATTAAGTGTTGCATATTTACCGTCCCTATATACATATATACACGGATATATACTGTTGACACTTAATTTTTGACCTCTCATAATTTGTTTTGATTACCCAGAGTCCTTAAATATCAAACAGAGTGAAATCTGTATTTTTATAAGTCAAAATAACTTTATAAAGTTATTTAGGTAATATTTTGCCAATATTTTGCTTGATAAAGTAATTCCTATAATAGTTTAAATTAATTTAAGTATTTTATAATTATGACATTTTGCTAAAGTAACCAAGAGAAAATAGTTTACGACAATTATTTACTTAATAGCTTAAATTGTGAAATTAACAAATTATTAGGCATTTCACTCTATTTTCAAGGAGATGGATTAATTAAAATAAATTATCTTTTGCACCTCAAGTTTTAATTTCTGCATAATCAAGTCATATTGATAAATTTTTAATCACAATTGGCTTGGGCAACTAATTATGTTGATGTTTGTAAATTTTCTTATAATATGTTGATTACGGCTATAATTGAAACAATCAATTAACTAGCCAAAATAGGGCCGCAATTGGAAATAGCAAATTCATGCTTCAACTCAATTAAGGCCCATTCCTTAATTTTTTTAAGCCATGTTTTGGTTGATTAATTTCAATTTAATAGCCAATCAATTCCTTAAATTGTCCCTTTTATTTATTTTCATTTTTTAACCCATTAATTCTTTTCCTTTTTCTTTTGTTGTATTAGTATATATATGTACGTGTAATATATATATGTGGGCTGCCCTTTTCAGAGGGGCCGAGTCCAGCCTAACAAGGGACTGACCCGGCCCAGTGCATGAAGTAAATGAAGGGGCTAAAGGCCCCATTCGTTATTTCAAATGCCAAACACATCTTACACTCTTCCCTTCCCCTTTCCTTTTCAAAACCCTAGCCGCCTCCACGGATCACTTCTCTCTCATCGTCATCGAAGCCATTTTTGGAAAAGTTGCAGAGGCCTTTTGCTTTTTACAGTCTTGTATGGCCTCAATGCTTTCACTCGTTACCACCACGAATCGATCAAACGGGGTGTTAACAGGCTTATTTACTTGATTTTTGGTATTTTTATTATGTGTTCAATGGTCTAACACTGTAATCCTTTAATGTTTCTTGTTTGTTTGCGATTTTTGAATTTTGAGATCTTATTGGTTCGCGATGAACTTTTCAGATCTGGGTTTAGTTGATCGAAACTTGACCCTTGATATATAGTTGACCCAATCTTGATCCTTCAACACCAAAAGTGTGAGGAAAATCCCCAACTTGGAGGATTGTCCCACGTCGGGTGATTTGAGATTTTAAGGGTTTAAGGGGGTTCTATAAATAGGGTCTTATATTTTTCAGAATAAAAAAAAGGGGAGAAAATTTCTTTAGTTTGCATAATACTGAGAATATCAGTGGTTTTTGAGCTTCTGCTTGAAACCCTTTTAAAATTCTTGGTAAGTATTTTTTTTTTTAAATATAAAATCTGCTCTTGAGTGTTCTTGTTGGTTGGGAGCGTTTGGAGTAGATTTACAGGTTCGATCTCTTCGAGGCTGTGCATTGGTTGTATGAATGATTAGGATGTTCTATCTTGTTTATATGGTTTTACTTTGGTCTGGTGGATGATTGTGTTTAGTATTTTATTTATCAGTCCCGGTATGTTGTTGGTTTCATAAGCAATCTTAAAAAAATTACAAACAATGCTGGTCTAGTCTTGTGTTGGTTTGGTCGATCTATAATGGACATATCATGCTGTTACTGACTTAGTTTTTTGAGGGATGACATTAAAGAGGTTCTCTGTATCACTCTTGGTCTGTTTAGATTCAATATTAACATGTTTATTTTTCCCTTCCTTGCTCTTCTTGAATGGACATGCCTAGTCTGTGTTTGACTAAGAGAGGCTTGAACTTGCTTTCCTTGTGGGATGTTTATCAAAGACAAGTCAGGCATTTAACTTGAGTATAGAAAGAGTGCTTGATTATCTACTTGTTGTTTGGTTTCTGTAATCTTAAGTTTGGCTGTATCCTGTCCTGTTATATGTTAACCTTAAACCATAGCGTGTCCTGTTATATGCTAATTTAAGTCATAACTTGTCCTGTTATATGTTAACTTTGAACCATAGTCTGTCCTGCTATACGTTAACTTTGAACAATAGTCTGTCCTGTTATGTGTTAATCTCGAACTACAAATGATGGGGGCTTAATGAGAACTTATCTCAGATGTCAATAGGAAAACTAACTTAAAACTAGTTTGTTATATGTTGAATCTGCTACCTAGATGTCATTTATTTTGAGTATGGTGAGCTGGTCATTGCGTGCTATTGTTCAGATTTGTTTTTTTATTTTTTTTTAAAAAAAGAGCAACATAAAGATGGTACAGTTAGGTCCTATTTGCAACTAAGCCTGATTAATGCAAAGGTTTGGCTCTAGTTAAATCCTGCAAATGGTGTTGATTTGTATTAACTTGAAACTTCACTTAGTCTTTCAAAACATAGATTCTGGTATAAGAGATATAGTTTCATCACTTGTTTAAACTTCATGCTAGTTGTTTGAGTGTTGTCTTTCTCTTTGATTAAGACCATGTCTACATTTAAGCAACATAACATGTATTCCCTTTCCTACATTGTTTTTGTAGTAACTCATTGAAGGGTCATGTTTGTCCCCTGTTTAAGTTCTTGCTATGAAATAATGATATATCATGATTTTAATATGTCTGTTTGCTGATCCTATATGCATTATTTGATCTCTATGCACTGTTTGGCATTATCAGTTCTAAGTGTCCCTTCTTTTTCTAGAAGTTAGCCAAGGCACTTGGCATGTATGTCTATGTATCATCTAGTATACCCTCATCTAATACATTAATAGAGAGCATGGTCATCCAGGATCAAGCCTAACCCCTTCCCTGTGTTTGACATGCTTGGGGTTCAAAGAAACCCCTTGGATCTTATGCGACATCGGGAATAAATGGGGGTAAGAGCTTTCCTATAATTGACCATTCAAGAATCTCTATGGATGTGCGTGATCATGTATACTATGGGTGTAGATAGATATATTCCATCTCTGTTTTGGTTTAAAGATTTAATGTTTTACTTGTATTTTGTACTGTCTTTTTTTTGGAAATCCTTTTTATTTGAATTCTATGGTTTGTTCAAATGTTGGCCTAAGTGAGTATACATGATATTGATTCCTTATTTATTTATTTTTAATTTTGGGAATCCCCTCTTTGCATTTCTGGGTCACTTCTCTACAAATACAAGGATTCCGGCCCAATCCTACTTCTGCCAGAGTGGATATTCATTGTTTTCAAGGGAAGCTGTGTTTTTTTTTTTTTTTTGCGAAGGCCCAACACAGGTAAAAACTGGGAAGGCCCAACTATGGGTGAGAATAGTGTTAGTGGGTGCGGGTAGCCCATTAACTAAGTTTCTTTTCTCTCTCTTGGTTGATCATGTTGATGTAATTTTTTGTTGTAAAATTGAACCTCTACTATTAGTGAAACCCTCATGAATATAGACTAGGATTAACACTTAGCTAAGTAGGTCATTAGTTTAAATGGGCGCATATCCTTTTTCTAACAAAAACTCGGCTTTATAAAAAGAAAAAGAAAAATGTTTTGGTTACTTGGCCTTTGAACCATCTTGGGACATAAAATAGGTGAAGATTTGTTAAAACAGTTTTGAAACTGGGTTAAATGGATTATTTCAGCTATGTAAAAGCATTTTTAAATTAAGTTTCGCGAAATAAAATTGGCTGATAGCTTTGAAATTTAAATGGCCTCTTTAACTGAGTAACAGTCCTTTGATACAAAGAAAAAGGTGCTTTTGATGGATGATTAGTTTTGGACCTGGAAGTCTGCCTTAACTTGGACCAAAACCATTTGAAAAAAAAACGTCTGGGCTGATCTTCTTTGAGAAAATAAGGAATGTTTTGGATCTATTGAACTTGAGGAATTTGGGCTAGAAACGGGATTTCTATCTTTGGACTGAAACTGAAAATGGATTGTGCGTGAGGAATGACTTTCGAAAACCAGTTCCTTGGGCTGAATATGTTGTGACACGTGATGGGCCAAATTCGACTGGATTAAAAAATGGATCTTGGGCCTGGTTCAAGGTTGGACGAATCTGATTATATGGTATATATATATATATATATATATATATATATATATATATATATATATATATATATGACAACGGGAATATATCTCATATTTTCATAAGTATAAAAACCGTAATTACTAAACACATTTTTTTAGGACTAGAATAGTCCGGAAACGAAGTGGGTTGAACACTACGCGGATTTTTAAAACAAACCCCCTTATTTATAAGGGGAATTTTTGCCATTTTTTTTTGGAGATTATGATATAAATGTTATATTTTTGCGGGAAAAACTTTAACACATAAACAAATGGATAAACCTTTCAGTGAAGCTCGTAGGTCAACCGTATTCTACGGATCCTTTATACTAGGGAGCTTAAAACCTTCCATAGGGGATCATCAGAACCCTTACCTGGAACTCTAGTACAAAAGACTTTTTTCCTGTGTTTGAAAAAACTCTTTAAATACGATTTTTCCTAATTTTCCTTTTGAATAAATTAGGTGGCGACCTTAAAAATATAAATCCAAATAGAGCACCAACAACCTCGTAGTAACTTTTATGCCTTAACCCGCGTAAAAGAGAACCGTAACAGATGGCGACTCTGCTGGGGATAATCCAGGTTCTAACCATAAGGGTGTCATTATAATAAGGTTTATTTTACAAGTATTTGTTTATGTGTTACTTTCCGCAATTTAAATTAGCATGCATCATATCATAAAACTCCGCCACTACTGACAAAAAACATGGTTTCAAAGGGGACACGCGGGATCACGGTCCAGCCTTCACTAAAAACCTCGAAATACCATTTCTTTGGAACACGTTGAACGTTAAGTTGGTGTGCGGTCACCCAACGGCCGACAACTGTTCACCCCTAGTAGTCCGCTCGGGTCCAAGGTCGATTAAAAAAAACCCACTCTTGCATAAGTCTAAGATAGAGCTAAGGCAAATTCAAATGAGAAGTAAACTGGGTGGTTTGGATATTTTAGACGTATCCAAACCCGATAAGGAGACTACCCCGTGTCAAGTTCGGTCTATGACCCGGAAGACGCTGCATATCATATTATGTGCTATTTGGAGACATTAAATGTGCCTATGAATGAAACCATTGCCTAATTGGAGGGGGGGGGGGGGGGGGATTTACACTGGATTTTGTTTTGTAGATGTCAATCAGTTTGAACTTCGATATGGTTCTGACCACACCTGAGCTGCTACAAATTTGGTGGGGCCAAATGTCCCCGGAAGAAAAAAGAGGAATCTCATGTCATTTAGGGAATTTGACATCGATCATGACTATGACCGGCTCTAAGGACTTAATATAAGTAATTACCGGATTTTGGATAGAGACCGGATGGTTTTCAAATTTGGAGACGATATTGAAATGACACCAACACTAGAGGAGTTTAGGAATGTGTTAACTAGTGTGGGCTCGGGGTTGAAAAGAAGAAAGAAACCCGACCAAAACACTTTGATCCCAGAAAAACCCACCTACTCCCAAATTTGTAAAATGCTTTCCCTAAATTACGCCAATTGGGCCCATGGCCCCACTATACCCTTTAGAGAGTTGTACAAAAGGTTCGGAAGCCCGAGTGGATTTGTGGAACATCCAAAGAGTTCAAAACTTACGCCGACTGGACGACTACCAAACCCTTGGCCTTTGCCATTTGGTTTTTGGGAACTATGGTCTTTCCCAAGGATTGGTCCTTAGCCATAGATACCCGAGTTATTTCAGTCGCTCATGCCATCTTCTACGACATAACCCTAAAAGAAAAAACCAAATACTTTGACATAACCCCAATCATATATACTAGCTGATTTGTACCAAGCCCTGAGTCTCTGCCAGAATCATTACAAATATTTCCAAGGTTATAATCTGCTCCTGCAATTGTGGATTCTCAAACATATGATCAAGGTTAGGGGTGAGCAACACTTAAGCAAGCCGACTGAGAGGGATAGTATTCAGGATTTCCGCCCGAATTTCGGAGAACAAAACAGACAAAGTTGGACATTCACTTTTTCCGGACTAAAGGAAGATAACATTCAATGGATGTTCCATGACTCCATATCCATTGAGGTTATGGTTAAAGGAAGAAAGTGTCTGTTTGTACCGCTTATGGGAATTCGAGGGATTCGCCCTTATGCTCCTGCCCGAGTCCTACGATAGTTTGGGAGAATCCAAGTTATACCCCAGATTGGAGGCATGGGAGATTTCATCATAGACTACGACATTGATAGACCGCCAAGGGCATAGGATTGTGTTCGAGAGTGGAAGGGTCGCATGATTTGGGGTCCCGACACCTTGGCTGAGGATAGGTTTCGTCCGAGTTGTGTGGTAGAATACAAAGATTGGTTGAGGGACAACTTGCAAGGCACACTTCAGCCTAGGCCTGTTCTCTATTGCTGTGTTCAAGATAAGGATGCACAAGACGATATCCGAGCCCGTCTGACTCAGAGAAGAATTGACGACAGAGATGATAAATACATGGAGAAAATCGAGCATGGTAAGGGTGTCATAGAGAGTCTGAGCCATGAGTTGGAGCTTATCAATGATGTTTTGGTTGAGTTAGATGACCGAATGAAGAAGACTCTAGATGATGTTGCTCCATTGACCTTCACACAGAAAGGGTTCCTTATGGAGGCGACTTTGATGCTATCCAGACTACCATTCGGAAAGCAAAAAAAGCCAAGACTGATAGAGATCGGGCTTCATCATCAACTACTGGAGGACATTTATGATGATTTATGTTTATGCACTGTCTTTACTTTATCTTTTGTACCCCTGCGGGGAAGAATATTATCATTAATGATTATGGGGCAATGGTTTGGTTCAAATGACACATTTTGTTTCAAAACGTTTAGTTATGTTTAAGAACGCGCGTAGTATAATCTTATTATTGTTTTGTGTGACTCTGTTTGCTTCCGTATGTTTCGTTCAAATGCTCAAATGATCTTGAATATTGTCCACTCACCTAAAGAAAAACAATGTACAAAACACCAGCGCTAAGCTTAACGATTTTCTCAGAATCTGAAAATGAACAACAAGGCTGTACCTGAGCTCGAGGTCATGAAGAAGAATGAGGTTTCACTACGACGAAAGATTCAGGATCTCGAGAATCAGATCCAGATAGTAAAGGCCAAGATTAAGGAGGCAGATGAATTGTTGGATTCGGCGGAAAGCTCGCTTGAAAAACCTGTCGAGGCTCAAGGAGAAAATGTCCTGGACAAGGGAAAAGAGACCCTTCCTGTACATCCCGATACTGGAAGAGTCTGAAGAAAAATAAATGGAGTCAGACCCATAAGAGCCTACATGGCCCTCAATGGAGGCTGCCTCCGCTGCGCCTTTAAGTGTAAAAAGGAAAGAAACCTCTGCTATGCCATCAAGCCCTGAAAGGGAAGGATCTTCTGCTACGTTGTCAAGTTCTAGGGAGGAGCCCACAGAATAAATAGAGTACACTCGTCCAGCTTTACCAGAATGGTGGGCTATCGCGGTCAAAGCATTGGACTATCCCTACCGAGTCTCGCCTCAGCAAGTTACGAACGAGAAGATGATGATCAAATTTCGAAACAAAGGAATAGTCAGTATCTGCTTCGACAGGTTGCCACCTTGCCCTCTGACTTTCGCACATAAGAGATGCCCTTATCACCAGGATCAGACGGGGCATACCCTCAATGAATGGTTACCTTTCAAAACGAGACTCATCAGAATCATAGACGAGAAAAGCATTACCAAGATACGGGGGTTGCATTCACTATTGGTCCATGACAACATCATCCCAACTGAGGGGATTACTCGAAACACTTGTATTTGGCGTTACGACTTCATAGTGTTCAGAGACTCTTACGCCAGTATCTTCCATAAACTGATCAGTGTTGGGAGGATTCGCCCCATCAGAACTAGAAGGGCCCAACCTGAAAGAGTTGGCCGTCGCAAAATGTGTTTGTACCATTCCGGAGCTTTGGGGCATGACATAGAAGAATGCGATGCGTTCAAATTTGAGTTAGAAAATTTGGTCCACAGGGGAGATCTTTGGTTGGTGCTTCCTTCAGTAGTAGGATTTCGAAGCCTTAGGGTTGGGAAAGGTTGAATGGACAAATAACCTATCTTGACCTCAAAAGAAAGGTGGCTTTTTGGGTAGTTTTAGGGGATCCCATTTTTTGTATTTAACACAGATTCCCCCCCCCCCCCCCCCCTTATTTTGTGTAAACGGAACTGCACCGACCTGATGTCCCAAGGAGGGATACGCAGGAAGCCTCTATTAAGCCTGGTTACGGGTAGGTTTAGGATTATTTGGATGTAAACCGAACTATGGAAGGGCCTGACTTCCCATGGAGGGATACGTAGGCAGTCTACGTAAGACTCGGTCCCTATATATTATAAATATTATATCCCCCTCACTCAAACAAAGCCTAAGTACCTCAAAACCCAGTATGAGAGATCGATTGAGCATTTGAATCAAACATATGATCCTTTCTGTGCTAAGTGTTTAAACTGCCATTTATATGTGATATCTTGCTTATCTTTCCTTTATTCTGACGAAACTAACTTCGCTTGCCTTTGCGTTATTCTTTCCTTGTAGAAAGAGAAGTTGATTCGTGTTCACGCTGGCATGCTTCACGAGGTCTAAAGCTGCAATAGCATCCTTATCCCTACAAGACAAAGGCAAAGAGAAAATGACTAGTACTTCAGTAAACGAAACTACCCCTACTGATATGACTCTCAGAGAATCACCTCTGCGAGAGTTGCCTGAGTCATCACCTAATAAAGACGTCATGAAAATGATATTTTGAAAAGATCGCCCACCTTCAAGACGAGGTGGCGCGAAACAAAGCTGCTGATGCTGCCCGAGAGGCCCCTGCTGAGGAAAGAAGGCCCCCACCATTTTTCCCATCTCTAAACTTGCCATTACCAGATCACTTCCCCGTTAGGTCCATTATGACCATATTGCCGTTTATCCCGATTGATGGACACATTGGTGCTTCGAGCCACCTCCCACCACCACTTAACACCAACCAAATGCCTGGAACCGCACACTCTATCTCCTTTTACTCATCACCATAAAATACCCGTCCTGGCATCACTATACAACTAAGCGTCACCACACTACCCACTGACAAAAACACCCCGATTACTTGAATTCGCCCTGTTGTTTCCTTCCACACGCCTATCACACTAGGTACTCTCTCGCTCGATCAAGAAATCGACTACTATGAAGAGATGGAAAAGGCATGGAAGGCCGAACAGAAAAAACAAGAAGAAAGGCTTGAGCGAAAAATGACCGCAATGTTGGAGCGATCTACGAAGACTACGCTCACTGGCACGGGTCTAAGCTATGACGATTTGTGCATGCATCCCAATTTGGATTTACCCGAAGGTTTCAAAGTACCCCGATTCGAATTGTTTAACGGGGCGGGCAATCCTAAAGGGCACTTGCGGTCTTACTGCGACCAGTTAGTCGGTGTCCAAAACAATCAAGCGCTCATCATGAGGTTGTTCAGTCGAAGCTTGACAAGAGAAGCCTCAGAATGGTTTGCGGCACAAGACATACACCGTTGGGTCACGTGGGAAGACATGGCTGTTGCTTTCATGGAAAGATTCCATTTTAATAGGGAGACAGTACCAGATCAGTATTATCTGGAAAAAGTGAAACAAAAATCCACCGAGAACTTCCGCGAATATGCAAGCAGGTGGAGGACAGAGGCTGCCCGGGTACAACCTCCTATGGGCGAGGAAGAACTTTTATCAGTTCATAAGAAACAGACTTTTACGATAGAATGTGTTCGATGGCACGAAAACACTTCTCTGAATTGGTCAAGATAGGCGAAGCCATAGAAGATGGTCCTAAAATCGGACGAATCATAAGCATGACTAGAAAGTCCGCCGGTTCAGGTTCAATCGGGTTCATGCGCAAAATGAAAGAAGACGTGGCTAGCATATCCCACACCCCTAAAACCAAAGAAGGGAAGATTTCCCGAAGGGAACATATCACCTCCTCCAAACACCTATGTACCCCACCCTTACAACACGGTGCCCGTATATTACGCGCAACCCACCTTCCAATCACCACCCCAAAACTACCAGGTTCCACCAAATACCTTCCAATCACCCCCCCCCCCCCAAATTACCAAGCTCCACAGCCAAATTATCAAACTCCCCAACCCATCTACCGTGCTCCATAAACTCAACCCCCACCAAACGCCTATAATGCGCCACATCCAAATTTTGAGGAGAAACCCCCTTGGGTGTTCTCTCCGCTGATGGAATCTCGGACTGATTTGTTCAAAAGATTAAGAGCGGCTGGAATGATTCAAGTACTTTCACCAAAGGCCGTTGATCCAAAAAACCAATTTTACCAAGCTGACTAAACATGTGCTTATCACTCCAATGGTGTAGGGCACAGTACTGAAGATTGTATTAATTTCAAGAACAAAATACAGGACTTGATCGACCGGAAAGAAATTGTGCTCCAAACGGCCCCTCCAAACATGAACGCCAACCTTTTGCCAAACCATGGCAACAACGTGATTCACATGATTGAGAGAGAAGAGGACTGGGTCGCTGGGAGGACCACAATCTGCAATCCTGTGAAAGTGCTTGAACGTACAGTTGCATCACTGTCCTTGCAGGAACGCCCGCAATTTAAGATATAATCCCCACACCAGTGACAACACACATTGCTCAGGTGACTCCGGCACCGCCTCGAAAAGAATTTGTGGTTCAAGTGGCCGCCACACATGGTATTACAAGATCAGGAAGATGTTACACTCCTAAAGACCTAGCTCAGGAGGTACCCTAAAAGGAGCGTAATCCGAAAAGGACTATCACTGAAGGTGAATTTGAAGACTTTTGGTGCCGAATGTAGCCAAAAGAATACTCCATTATTGAGCATCTAAAGAAGACACCGGCCCAAATATCGGTGCTACCATTGCTGCAAAGTTCACCCCAACACCGCCTGGCTATAATGAAGGTGTTGGAGGAAGCTCATGTCCCGGCTGCAACAAATAGTGAAAATTTGGCCGAATGATCGCCCATGTCATGGAAGAACATCGAATTGCCTTCACAGAAAAAGAGTTTCCCAAGGAAGGCGTAAATCATAACAAAGCGTTGCACATCACTATCATGTGCCGCAACAAAGTAGTAACCCGGCTATTGATTGATAATGGGTTAGGACTCAATATTTGCCCCGAATCCACTTTGACTCAGCTAGGTTATGACCTCGTAAAGGTTCGCCAAAGCCACACTAATATAAGAGCATTTGACGGAGGACGTTGTGATACCATCGGATTAATTGATCTGGATATTCAAATGGGACCTGCTGAGTTCACCGTGAAATTCCAAGTCATGGAAATACAGGCCGATTACAATTTGCTTCTAGGAAGACCATGGATCCACATGGCAGGGTCAGTACCATCCTCGCTCCATCAATCTGTAAAATTTGTATGGAAAGGAAAAGAAGTGGTGATCCATGGAGAGGCCAGCATGCACAATTATCCAGACAATTCTGTACCTGTCATTGAAGTCGCACCCAATGGAGTAACTTTCCATGTCATAGAAAATAGACTCCCTGGAAACTCCCATGCTAGCAGTTTATAAAATGATTGCTTCCACTATGCTACTGAACGGGTTCGAACCCAGAAAAGGTTTAGGGAAAAATCTGCAAGGCATCATTGAGCCTGTTTCTATCCTTCAAGATAACTTTTGCTTCGGGCTTGGTTACGTCCCAACAGAGGAAGAGATACCTACCAAGAAGAGACAAGAGGTTGCAAATGTCTGCAAGACCATTTCGGATCTGTACCGGTCATTTCCCCACAAGATGCCTGTGCCTGACGATGCTGCCATTGAAGAAGGGATAAGGATGGTATTCCAAGAGGAGGATTGCTCCGTAATTCTAGAAGAATGTGCCGAAACACCCAGCATCAGAGAGGCAGGACCGGGCGAGCAGCTGTCCAACTGGACCTCTACCCCGCTATTGGCTCTTTGTAATAACAACAATAAAGCAACCTTAAATGTCATGACATGTTGCGAAACGAATGAGTTAGACAGCGTAAGTGAAGAAGAATACAAGGAATACGATGAGACCACAATGCTACCCGAGGGTCTCACAGAAGAAGTAGAACACTTAGAGAATGAGCAAAAACCGAACCTGGATGAAACAGAAGCCATAAATCTAGGTGATGAAGAGAATGTCAAAGAAACAAGGACAAGCGCACACCTAGATACCCCTCTCAAAGAGGAGTTGATAAGTTTGCTAAGAGAATATGTAGACGTCTTCGCGTGGTCGTACACCGACATGCTAGGGTTAAGTACCAGCATAGTGTCTCACAGCCTGCCCATCAATAAGGGTTTTTCTCATGTAAAGCAGAAGACTAGGCAGTTCAAACCGGATCTCAGTATCCGAATCAAAGACGCGGTGGAGAAACAAATTGAGTCTGGAGTAGTGGAAGTGACGTCCTACCCCACATGGCTGGCCAATATAGTCCTAGTGCTCAAGAAATATGGCAAGATAAGAATTTGCATGGATTACCGAGATCTAAACAAGGCTAGCCCAAAGGATAATTTTTCGCTCCCTAACATCCACATACTTATAGGAAATTGTGCCAAGTACGAGTTACAATCATTTGAGGATTGTTTCGCCGACTACCACTAGATCTTGATGGATAGAGAGGACGTGGGGCAGAAAGCTTTCATCACCCCATGGGGAGTGTACCATTACAGGGTAATGCCTTCGGCCTCAAGAACGCCGTTGCAACGTACATGAGAGCAATGACTACCATTTTTCACGATATGATCCATAGAGAGATTGAAGTCTATGTAGACGATGTCATTATCAAGTCAAGAGAAAGTTCAGAGCATTCCACACATTTGAGAAAATTCTTTAATAGACTCTGGAAGTTTAATTTGAAATTGAACCTGGCAAATGTGTATTCGGAGTGCCAGCTGGAATGTTACTAGGATTCATAGTCAGTCGATGGGGCATAGAGCTAGACCCGACAAAGATCAAAGCAATCCAAGAATTGCCTCCTCCTCAAACCAAGAAGAAAGTCATGAGCTTCCTGGGGAGGTTGAATTACATTGGGTGGTTCATAGCTCAATCCACCATCATTATGGAACCCATCCTTAAGCTTCTAAAAAAGGATGCTCCCACAAAATGGATGGAGGAATGCCAAGAGTCATTCGATACTATCAAGAGATATTTGTCCAACCCATCAGTCCTGGTACCACCAAGGCCTGAGAGTCCTTTGCTGTTGTACTTGTCAGTTGCCGAAAAGGCATTCGGATGCGTGTCGGGGTAGCACGATGAAGAAGGGAAAAAAACGTGTGCCATTTATTAACTGAGCAAAAAGTTCACAGCCTGTAAGGCCAGATACACGCTGGTGGAAAAGACTTGCTTTGCTCTAACCTGAGTAGCTCAGAAATTAAGGCATTACTTATCCTTAGTTACAACTCACCTCATATCCAAGATGGATCCATTGAGGTACATATTCCGTCAGCCCATGCCCGTCTGGAAGTTGGCCAAGTGGTAGATGCTGTTGGGTGAGTTCGACATCGTATACATAGCCCAGAAATCTGTCAAAGGGCAGGCTTTGGCTGACTTCCTAGCTGAAAGCCTGGTGGACGAAGAGCTTGAGCCACTTCGGACTCATTTCCTAGACGAAGGAGTGCTGGCTATAGAAGAAGGGGCAGCAGAATTCAATACTGGCTGCAAATTGTTCTTTGACGGAGCAGTGAATTACAAAGGTTCCAGAATCGGAGCGGTCCTGATATCAAAAAATGGGCAACATTACCCCATGGCAGCTAAGCTCAAGTTTTGCTGCACTAACAGCATGGCTGAATACGAAGCCTGCATACAGGGCCTCAGAATGGTGCTAGATATGGACATCAATGAACTATTGGTCATTAGGGATTCTGGCTTGCTGATTCACCAAGTACAAGGCGAATGGGCCACCAAAAACGAAAAGATCTTACCATATGTGAACTTGGCACAAAGATTGTGCAAGAAGTTTCGAAAGATTGAGTTTCGACATACGCCGAGGGCTCAGAATGAATTTACTGATGGCCCCTTCGGACAGCCGCTACTGGCTTAATATCACAATCATATCAACACAAACTCAATCCACAAATATCAATTTCAATTTATATCATAAGTCACTAATCATTTCGTCACAGTCCAGTTATTAGCCTTAGTCTTTCATAAGAAGTTATCAAATTTGTATCTCACTAGACTTAGGAGGACATACTTCCAGGTTTAAGGGTAGAATTGTTATGAAATTCTTACTACTTATATTTTACTCAATTTCATTTTATTTCTCTACCCAAAGAATAAATGATCATATCAATATAAAGGGATGATACTATGGAATGTAAACATAAATGGTAAATGAAATGAAGTAGTAAAATCTCGCACCCCCTTCGGAGTGGTTTTGAAAATCAAACTTTATGTTTCCTTTAGTATAAAACTCATTTCCTCGAAATCATTAGTAAAACCATATACACAACTCAACTTGGCACCTTATGGGTGTTCCCTTTGGAACAGAATAGGAGTACAATATCAATAAGCCATCACAAGGAACATTTAGACCTTACTCGTCTAAGAATGGAATCATATGGAGTACATATAGAATGAATAACAACAAGAATCATGCCAAAGGAAGAAAGGTTTGCCTTACATACCTTTGCCGCTTTCCAGCTAACCACAGTCCATCTTCGGGTCAGCTAATCTATCAACAATATCAATTTACCAACAATCAATCCAATATATATCCTTATAATCAATCCCTTAAACTTATCTCTATTTCTAACGGAATTTCGACAACATTTCCTTTATAAACTGGACAAACCCAAAAATCCAATTCAGCTAAATTATCAGCACCAACATCAAACAACAATATCGACAATCAATATACATCATAACTCAGATATTTCCATCCATTTAACTCCACTGAAAAATCCCCACCTTCATAAACTCCCCAAAAATGCCAAACGAGCTTTTAACATTGTTTTCTCCATTCTAATCCATTAAAACTCTAAATAAACACTTTAATAGCATAAAAGGAATCTTATACATACCTTAGCAGCAGCTCAACCACGAAAATATCATCCCCCAAGATCAATATTTAGCTTAAAACGACGACGACAACTCGTACTACACTTTATCCTTCACGAGCCTCGGGATTCGGGGCCTCGAACTTGATCGATTCTCCATTTTCCCTCTCTAACTCTCTTCTCTCTCTCTCTCTCTCTCTCTCTTTCTCTCTAAAAGGTTCAGCTCTTTTTGGGGTTAAATGTCAACAAATTGCACGAATTTCGCCCTTATATAGGGGTCTTGGGTCGGTTCCCACCGACCTTGAGTCGGGTTGGGCCGAGCCCACTGCCCAGCTTGACCTTTCTGCCTTAAAATGTCCATAGCTTTTTTATCCCTATGTCACATGCAGGACCACGACCTATGGTTGGAAAACTAATTCAATTATCTACAACTTTCATTTTAGGAGCTTTCCCAAATTCCCAAATAATGATGGTGTTATGGCCTCCTGAAGTCAGATCACCGAAAACGTAACTTAAAAAACATCTTTTTGGAGGGCTTCCACTTTAATTTGGCTCAAGGGTCCTTCTTGAGTTGTGTTTAACTTCACAAATATTATCCATATAACTTGTCATATGTCCTTTATAAAATCTCGACATGTGGACCCCACCTTAGCTTACGATTACGAGGGCTATATATCTTTTAACGTATCATTCCAATCATATTGTACGAATTCCAAATATCATACTCATGCTATCCTCATGCTAATACAGTAGAATTTCATCCTTTATACTTGTAATATTTGCTCCTCCTTGAGCTCACATTAAGCCGTCTGCAGCCTTAGTAACATGAAATTTTCTGGGGCGTAACAACGCTTATGAGCTATTATGTATATGTATCTATGTATGACTATTATGGAACCCCGAGATTATGAGGCTGGGTAGGATATGTAAATAAATATGTATATGATTATGTAATGCGCGCACACCTCTGCAGATGGTACGGATAACCCTGACGCCTTGGTAGGGCCAGGTAGATATAACCCTGACGCCTTGGTAGGGCCAGGTAGATGTAACCCTGACGCCTTGGTAGGGCCAGGTATGTGTAACCTTGAGCCTTGGTTGGCCAAGTATGTATGAAACATCGGTCCTGCATGGTCGGGTATGCTATGTAAATGTTATGAATATGATATGAGTGTGTATATGACATAGACACGAGTATGTATATGAATATGAGTATAAATATGGAACGGATACGATTATGGATACGTATATGGATATATGTACACAAATATGCATTAGAATGGAAAGTTCCTATGAAAGGAAAGTAAATGCTTATGACGATGATATTACTATCTCTCATCCCGTGTTATCTTTCATGTTGCTTATTATGCTTTTACATTGATATTGATCATGCTTTACATACTCAGTACATTCTTCGTACTGACGTCCTTTTGTTTGTGGACGCTGCGTCATGCCCGCAGGTGCACAGGGAGACAGGATTGATCCATAGCTACACTCTCAGGGACTACATAGCGGAGCTCCATTTCATTCGGAGCTATAGTTTTTGGGTACTTATTCTTTTGTGTACATAATTATGGGCATAGCGGGGTGTAAGAAATTCTTGATCCTTAATCGTGTGTTGTGTATTTCAGAAATGCCTGTAAAGAGAAAGGCTACAGCAGCCCAAAAGGGCAAGACGGTGGCAGAAAAGCGGGCTGAAAGAGCACCGCCACCGGTAGTAGAGGAACGTGAGTCCCAGAGTGCGGCTCAATCTCAGTCCTCTCGTTCAGTACCTATATTAGAGGAGCATGAGGGAGCCTCAGCCCCAGCTCTCCAGATCCTCCACCGGATGCTTCAGGCCAAGATGTGAAAGAGGTCATACGTTTGCTTACTCAGTTGGTTGCTGCTCAGACTCAGTGGCAAAGTGCTAGGCAAAGTGACAGGGCTGTTAGTGCAAGGGCCAGTGAATTCATTACCATAAACCCTCCGGAATTCTTTGGATCAAAGCCGGAGGAGGACCCTCAGGATTTTATTGATGGTATGTTGAGGACGCTTCGACTGATACATGCTTCGGACACCGAATCGGTGGAGTTAGCGTCGTATAGGCTCAGAGATGTCTCGATCCAATGGTACACAGTTTGGATGGCTTCACGGGGAGCCAATGCACCTCCCCCGGTATGGCAAGAGTTTGTTGATGCTTTCCTCCGACACTATATGCCTCCAGAAGTTCGACGAGCTAGAGCCGATAAGTTCTTAAATTTGAGGCAAGGTAGCATGAGTGCTCTAGAGTATAGTCTCCGCTTCAATTCCTTGGCTAGGTATGCTTCGGTCATGATAGCGGATATGGGTGACCGAGTGCACCGATTTGTGAAAGGCCTAGGGCCGCATTTGATGGATAGGTGCTTGACTGCGTCCCTTCAGGACAATATGGATATTGCACGCATTCAGGCTCACGCTCAGAACTTAGAATAAAGTTTACAACAGCAGAGAAGTGAACGCGAGCAGGATAGGGGTCATAGCAAGAGGGTCAGATCCTCAGGTCCGAGGAGTGAGTTTAGAGGTGGGCACAGACAACAAAGTTTTAGGCACTCAGGCTATTCTATGACTAGTGCACCTCCACGGTTTTCCGGCCAGAGATTCGATAGATCTATTCGTTCCGGGCCGAGTCAGAGTTATTCGGGGTCACAGTTTATAGACGATTCGGGTCAGGCAAGGCCACCCGCACTACGATGTTCCCAGTGTGGGAAGTTGCATTGGGGTAAATGCCGATTGGGTTCAGATGTTTGCTATTCATGTGGTCGACCAGGCCATATCATGCGTGATTTCCCCTCAGTTCATGGTAGAGGTAGGACCCAACCTTCAGGGTCGGTAGCCGGATCTTCAGCATCTGTGCGCCCTATGGGGCCAGGTTCACATGCGCCAGTCGGCCATGGTAGAGGCAGAGGGACAGTCCTCAGTTCTAGCGGTCCTCAGCACCGTGTTTATGCTTTGGCTGGACGCCAAGATCTTGAGTCTTCTCCTGACGTGGTCACATGTATATTATCAGTATTCTCTCATGATGCATATGCTTTTACTGATCCGGGTTCCACATTGTCATATGTTACTCCATATATTGCGGGTCGATTTAGAGTCGAACCGGAGTCGATCAAACCTTTTGAGGTGTCTACACCCGTTGGTGAATCGGTAATAGCTAGCCGAGTATATAGAAATTGTGTAGTTGTGATTTGTGATTGTCGTACCATGATCGACTTGCATGAGTTAGAAATGGTGAATTTTGATGTTATTATGGGCATGGATTGGTTGGCTTCTTGCTACGCCAATGTTGATTGTAGAATGAAAATGGTTTGTTTCCAATTTCTGGGAGAACCAGTTTTAGAATGGAAAGGAAATACGCCGTCACCAAAAGATAGGTTTATTTCCTATCTAAAGGCAAGGAAAATGATCACGAAAGGTTGCATTTACCATCTAGTTCGGGTTCAAGATGTAGAAGCTGAATCACCAACTCTTCAGTCAGTTTCTATAGTAAATGAATTTCCGGATGTGTTCCCAGAAGAGCTTCCAGGCCTTCCTCCCGAGCGGGAGATTGATTTTGCTATTGATGTGTTGCCAGACACTAAGCCTATATCTATTCCTCCCTATAGAATGGCACCCGTAGAATTGAAAGAGTTGAAGGAGCAGTTGAAAGACATACTTAAGAAAGGCTTTATTAGGCCTAGTTCATCACCGTAGGGAGCACCCGTATTGTTTGACTGAAAGAAAGATGGCTCCTTGAGAATGTGCATTGATTATCGACAATTGAATAAGGTGACGTTTAAGAATAAATATCCTCTCCCGAGGATTGATTACTTATTTGATCAATTGCAAGGCGCCAAATGGTTTTTGAAGATAGATTTGAGATCCGGATATCACCAAGTAAGAGTTAGGGAGAAAGATATCCCTAAGACAGCTTTCAGAACAAGATATGGTCATTTTGAGTTCCGGGTAATGTCATTTGGGCTAACTAATGCACCGACAGTGTTTATGGATTTGATGAACAATGTGTTCAGGCCCTTTCTGGATTTATTTGTGATTGTATTCATCGATGATATCTTGGTGTATTCTAGATCCGAGGCAGAACATGCGGATCATTTGCGTACTATCCTTGGAGTTCTTCGAACTCGAGAGTTGTTTGCAAAATTCTCCAAGTGTGAGTTTTGGTTGAACTCAGTGGCATTTCTAGGGCACATTGTTGCCGCAGATGGTATTCGAGTGGATAGTCAAAAGATTGAGGCCGTGAAGACTTGGCCAAGGCCCACAACTCCTATGGAGGTTCGTAGCTTTCTGGGCTTAGCAAGTTATTATAGGAGATTTGTTGAAGGTTTTTCTTCTATTTCTGCCCCATTGGGAACACATAGTCTGCCTCGACATCGGAGAACTCCGTCTCCTGAAAGCTCAAATGATGACTCCTCTTTCTGAGGGAGTGTATCCCTGTAATGCATTAGCATGGAATCTTCGTATTGGCGCTTCTTCACTTCTGCTACTAGCGACAATTGAATAAGGTGACAATTGAATAAGGTTTTTCAGCAAAGTTTCAATGGACAGATGCTTGTGAACGTAGCTTCCAAGAGTTGAAAGGTAGATTGACTTCTGCCCCAGTCTTGACACTTCTAGAGGGATTGGAAGGATATGTTGTTTATTGCGATGCTTCAGGTGTTGGGCTAGGCTTTGTATTGATGCAGCATGGTAAGGTGATTGCGTATGCTTCAAGGCAATTGCGGAAACATGAGAGGAATTACCCTACCCATGATCTAGAATTGGCCGCAGTGGTTTATGCATTAAAGATATGGAGACATTATTTATATGGTGTCCCTGTGTATATTTATATAGATCATAAGAGTCTTCAGTATATCTTAGTGCAGAAGGAGTTGAATTTGCGGCAACGACAATGGTTGGAGTTGCTAAAAGACTACGATGTCGATATCATGTATCACCCCGGAAAGGCAAATGTTGTGGCTGATGCCCTTAGCCGCAGATCTATGGGAAATTTATGTGATGTACGACCAGAGAAAAGAGAAATAGCTCGTGAGCTCCAGCAACTAGCTAGTCTAGGAGTTCGATTAGTGGACTCGGGTGGCAAGGGAACTACTATTCAGAATTCAGCAGTCTCGTCGCTAGTAGCAGAAGTGAAGAAGCGACAATACGAAGATTCCATGCTAATGCATTACAGGGATACACTCCCTCAGAAAGAGGAGTCATCATTTGAGCTTTCAGGAGACGGAGTTCTCCGATGTCGAGGCAGACTATGTGTTCCCAATGTGGCAGGTTTACGCCACCAGATATTGAAAGAAGTTCATTGCTCCCGTTATTCTGTTCACCCCGGTGCGACGAAGATGTATCATGATCTTAAGTCTGTATATTGGTGGAATGGGATGAAGAAAGATATAGCGGAATTTGTAGCTCAATGTTCCTACTGTCAGTAAGTGAAAATCGAGCACCAAAAGCCGGGTGGATTGTTGCAAGCCACAGAAATTCCAACTTGGAAGTGGGAAGTAATTAACATGGACTTCATTGCAGGCTTACCCCGTTCTCGACGTAAGTATGATTCTATATGGGTGATTGTGGATAGGCTCACAAAGTCAGCTCATTTCTTACTGGTCAGAACGACCTATGTGGCAAAAGATTATGCAAGGCTTTATATTAAAGAGATAGTGAGACTTTATGGTATTCTAGCATCTATTATCTCTGATAGAGGGACTCAGTTTACCGCAAATTTTTGGAAGTCTTTCCAAAAGGGTTTAGGGACCCAAGTGAGCCTTAGCACGACATTTCACCCGCAGACCGATGGGCAAGCTGAGCGCACCATTCAGAGTCTTGAAGATATGTTACAGGCATGTATGCTAGATTTTAGAGGTAATTGGGATGACCATTTGCCGCTCATTGAATTTGCTTACAATAATAGCTATCACTCTAGCATTCAAATGGCACCGTATGAAGCCCTATATGGGCGGAAGTGTAGATCCCCAATTGGGTGGTTTGAACCAGGAGAGACTAAGTTGATAGGGCCAGACTTGGTCCAACAAGCTATAGAGAAAGTCAAGCTCATATAAGATCAGTTGTTAGCAGCCCAAAGTCATCAAAAGTCCTATGCGGATAATCGTCGAAGAGACTTAGAGTTCCAAGTGAAAGATTGGGTATTCTTGAAAGTGTCGCCAATGAAGGGCGTCATGAGATTTGGCAAAAAGGGGAAGCTTAGTCCTCGATACATTGGGCCCTATGAGATTGTACGAAAGATAGGCAAAGTGGCCTATGAGCTAGAGTTACCTCCGGATTTGGAGTCAGTCCATCCATTTTTTCATGTCTCGATGCTTCGGAAATGTGTTGGAGACCCTACTAAGGTCGTGCCAATAAGTGATGTGCAGGTGACAGAAAAGTTGACTTATGAAGAAGTACCCATTGTCATACTAGATAGGCAAGTACGGAGGCTTAGAAACAAAGAGGTGACCTCAGTTAAGGTTCTATGGAGGAGTAGTAAACGAGAGGAAATGACATGGGAAGCGGAAGAAAGTATGCGATCTAGATACCCGCATTTATTCCAACCCTCAGAAGAGATTCAAGATGAAACACTAACGATATAAGGTATATATGCTTACTTTTTATGCTTTTGGTCGTGTGTGGCCATAGATATGTTGATATTGTGATGTAGCCCTGTGAGGCGATGATATTATGGGTTGTTGTGGTAGGTTGGTAGTGCCAAATTACAGGGGAAACTCTGGCGAAATTTTCGCAGGATCCCGAGTGTTTAACATTCGAGGACGAATGTTCCAAAAGGGGGGGGGGGGGGGGGGAATGTTACACCTTGAAAATTTTCCCCGCGAACGTACAGTGGATAGGCTAACAAAGGGCATAGCGTGTGCGATGTTATAATAAGAAGGGAACGACGTTTGACGGCCTCGGGATTCGAGGCCTCGAACTTGATCGATTCTCCATTTTCTCTCTCTAACTCTCCTCTCTCTATCTCTCTCTCTCTCTCTAAAAGGTTCAGCTCTTTTTGGGGTTAAATGTCAACAAATTACACGAATATTTCCCTTATATAGGGGTCTTGGCTCGGTTCCCACCGACCTTGAGTCGGGTTGGGCCGAGCCCACTGCCCAGCTTGACCTTTCTGCCTTAAAATGTCCATAACTTTTTATTCCTATGTCACATGCAGGCCCACGACCTATGGTTGGAAAGCTAATTCAATTATCTACAACTTTCATTTTATGCGTTTTCCCAAATTCCCAAATAATGATCGGGTTCTGGCCTCCTGAAGTCAGATCACCCGAAAACGTAACTTAAAAAACATCTTTTTGGAGGGCTTCCACTTTAATTTGGCTCAAGGGTCCTTCTTGAGTTGTGTTTAACTTCGCATATATTATCCATATAATTTTTCATATTTCCTTTATAAAATCTTGACATGTGGACCCCACCTTAGCTTACGATTACGAGGGCTATATATCTTTTAACGTATCATTCCAATCATATTGTACGAATTCCAAATATCATACTTATGCTATCCTCATGCTAATACAGTAGAATTTCATCCTTTATACTTGTAATATTTGCTCCTCCTTGAGCTCACATTAAGCCATCTGCAGCCTTAGTAACATGAAATTTTCTGGGGCGAAACAACGCTTATGAGCTATTATGTATATGTATCTATGTATGACTATTATGGAACCCCGAGCTTATGAGGCCTGGTAGGATATGTAAATAAATATGTATATGATTATGTAATGCACGTACACCTCTGTAGATGGTACGGATAACCCTGACGCCTTGGTAGGGCCAGGTAGATATAACCCTGACGCCTTGGTAGGGCCAGGTAGATGTAACCCTGACGCCTTAGTAGGGCCAGGTATGGGTAACCTTGTGCCTTGGTTGACCAAGTATGTATGAAACACCGGTCCTGCATGGTTGGGTATGCTATGTAAATGCTATGAATATGATATAATTGTGTATATGACATAGACACGAGTATGTATACGAATATGAGTATAAATATGGAACGGATACGATTATGGATACGGATATGGATATATGTACACAAATACGCATTAGAATGGAAAGTTCCTATGAAAGGAAAGTAAGTGCTTATGACAATGATATTACTATCTCCCATCCCGTGTTATCTTTCATGTTGTTTATTATGCTTCTACATTGATATTGATCATGCTTTACATACTCAGTACATTCTTTGTACTGACGTCCTTTTGTTTATGGACGCTGCATCATGCCCGTAGGTGCACAGGGAGACAGGATTGATCCATAGCTACACTCTCATGGACTACATAGCGGAGCTCCATTTCATTCGGAGCTATAGTTTTTAGGTACTTATTCTTTTGTGTACATAATTATGGGCATGGCGGGGTCCTGTCCCGCTTATGTGATATGACATACTCTCCTTAGAGGCTCGTAGACATGTGTACGTGGTTAGATGTGTTTGGCCTTGTTGGTCTATATTTTGTATATCATTTTGTTAGCCTTGTCGGCTCATGTACATTGACGTCGTATAGATGCCAATGATGATATAAAGGCATTGTTGTCCAATGGGACTAGTATGACTGATGAATAGAAATGTATGTTTAATTATGTGGCTCACCTAGATGTAAGTGTAAGTGTAAGTGCAAGCCAAGGGGTGCCTGGGTGGGCTAGCACTGGGCGCTCGTCGCGGCCCCCTAGACGGGTCGTGACATCTTCATCTGGGAAATATATTTTAAGAGGCATGTATTCTTCATCTACGGGATTTTCAGCAAGATGATCGGCTATTGCCTGCCCTTTGACGGCCTTTTGGGTAACATATACAATATCAAACTTACTTAGCAAAATTTGCCATTTAGCTAACTTCCCAGTAGGCATAGGATTCTGAAAGATATACTTGAGAGGATCCATCCTTGAAATGAGATAAGTAGCATATGCAGACAGGTAATGTCTCAACTTTTGTGCAACCCAAGTGAAGGCACAGAATGTGCGTTCCAACAAAGTATATTGGGCCTCATAAGGCGTGAACTTCTTGCTCAAGTAGTATATTGCTTGCTCCTTGTTTCCCGTTTTATAATGTTGTCCCAACACACATCCAAATGCATTCACTGACACGGACAAATACAATAACAAAGGTCTTCCTGCTTCTGGAGGCACCAAAATAGGCGGATTAGACAAATACTCTTTGATTCTCTTAAAGGCTCGTTGGCAATCTTCCGTCCATTTGGTAGCAGCATCCTTCCTCAATAACTTGACTATTGGCTCACATATTACTGTCGATTGTGATATGCACCAACTAATGTAGTTGAGATGACCGAGGAAGCTCATCACGTCCTTTTGACTCTTTGGGGCAGGCAAGTCTTGAATAGCCTTTATCTTCGAAGGATCCAATTCTATGCCCCTCCTGCTCACAATAAAACCACACAGCTTCCCAGCAGGAACACCAAATGCACACTTTGCGGGGTTTAATTTCAAATTGTATCGCCTCAACCTGTCAAAGAACTTCTTCAAATCCATCAAGTGATCTGAATTCTTTCGTGACTTGATGATGATATCGTCCACATAGACTTCAATCTCCTTATGGATCATATCATGAAAAATGGTAGTCATGGCTCTCATATAGGTGGCACCTACGTTCTTGAGCCCAAAAGGCATCACTCGATAATAGTATACTCCCCAAGGTGTGATGAATGCCGTTTTCTCAACATCTTCTTCATCCATCAGAATTTGGTGATATCTTGCGAGGCAATCAACTGCAACTTATGCTTCGCACAGTTATCAATAAGTATATGGATATTTGGG
This sequence comes from Lycium barbarum, assembly GCF_019175385.1. Classification (NCBI taxonomy): domain Eukaryota; kingdom Viridiplantae; phylum Streptophyta; class Magnoliopsida; order Solanales; family Solanaceae; genus Lycium; species Lycium barbarum. The sequence continues at coordinate 94,144,899 of NC_083346.1, forward strand.
AGGGGGAAATCATCTTTCGGGCTAGCCTTGTTGAGATCCCGATAATCCACGCACACCCTGACTTTGCCATCCTTCTTTGGTACAGGTACGATATTGGCTAGCCAAGTGGGATACCTTGTAGTTCGAATGACCTTTGCGTCAAATTGCTTGGAGACTTCTTCCTTGACTTTTAAACTCAAATCCGGTTTAATATTTCTCTTCTTTTGTTTCACCGGAGGATAAGATGGATCAATAGGCAACTTATACGAAACAATGTATGTGCTCAGACTCGGCATATCATCATAAGACCAAGCGAACACGTCTATATATTATCTCAAAAGGTTGATCAATTCTTCCCTTTGTGACGGAGTTAAGTGGACATTAATTCTTGTTTCCCTTACTGTTTCTGAATCTCCCAAGTTTATGGTTTCTGTTTCATCCAAATTTGGTTTTGGCTTATTCTCAAAATGTTCAAAACCCTTAGTTAACTCTTCAGGTTGCATGTCCTCTTCATATTCTTCAGATTCTTGTTCGGCATTTACTATGGGCTCGCTTGTTTCATTACGTGTCACATTCACAGTATCAGCAGATTTACTAGTTTGATTGCTGAAAAATAAAAGAAAATTAATTAAATAAAGACGGAATAAATGAAATAGAAAAGCATAGTTTGGATTTGGCATTTAAGCTTTCAAAAGTTTGGAGGAAAAACACAACAAAAGCATAAACACGATTCGGGCCTCAATTTTGAATCGCGTTGTTTCATCAAATACAAATACAAATCGTCTACCAAGACTCCCGGAGAACCGGGGGCGAGGTACAAGTCTAATTGTTCAAAACATCTCTAGGCTCAGCATCCCAAATGGTTGGAGTTTCAGGGCATTCATCCAGAACCACATTGCATTCAGCTTCCTTCTCAGCAATGAATACATTCTTGAGTCCTTCCACGAGGTTGTCTTCAGCAGCTTCCTTTGATGCTTGGGTGACAAATGCCTTGAAAAATGACTGATTCAGGAGAGGAACAGGCTTTGGCAAGGGAATATCACTTTTTCTTTTGAGACTAGCCAGTGATATCTCTTCAAGAGTGGGCTCGTATCCAAGACCAAAAGTATCCTTCTGCCCAGGTAACTGAATTGGTTCCACTATTCCATCCAAGTTCGCCCTAAGACCTCGACCTGGCTTGAAACCATTCTTCAACATTTCCCAAGCCACCATCATAAGCACACGTGGCAATTTTACTCTTTCAACCTGAGTAGTGCACATGGTTTCCTTGATATGGAAGACAGATCCATCTAGACTTTCTACACTTTCGATAACAGGAATTGAGTTTTCGGGGTAAATCGAATTGTTGCCTTCTCCGTGGATCACAATTTCCTGATGATTCCAAACAAATTTCAAGCTTTGATGCAAGGTAGAAGGGACTGCACCTGCCATATGGATCCATGGTCTTCCTATCAGCAAATTGTAACTGGCGGATATATCCATTACTTGAAATTCCACCATGAACTCCACGGGTCCAATTTCCAATGCTAAGTCGATTTATTCTACGACACCTCTTTGAGCTCCATCAAAACCTTTGACTCTCACCTGACTGTCGCGAAGCTTCCCGATATCAATTCCTAAGGCTTGGAGGGTAGTGACAGGACATATGTTAACAACTGAACCTCCATCAATCAACACCTTGGAAATGAATTTGTCCCTGCATCTGACTGTAATCTTCAATGCCTTGTTGTGCCCCAAACCTTCAGGTGGCAATTCATCATTATGAAATGAAACTTTGTGGGCTTCGAGGACTTCTCCAACCACAGCTGAAAATTTCTCGCTAGAAGTCTCAGTCGGAACATAAGCTTCATTCAGTACTTTCGCTAAAGCGTTCCTATGAGCTTCAGAACTCATCAACAATGCCAGTAAATAAATTTGGGCTGGTGTTTTCTTTAGTTATTCGACCACAGAATATTCTTTAGTCAGCATTTTCCTCCAGAATTCTTCAACTTCGGCCTCAGTCACAACCTTCTTTTGGCCATTTTCTTTACTCAGTGCTCCTCGCACTACCTCCTCGGGGGCATAACACCGCCCAGATCTAGTCAATCCAGCAGCAACAGTTTCTACAACTAATTTGCCTTTTGCTTTGTTCCTTTCATCAGACGGATAATTCCAAGGAACTGCTTTGGTGTTGAAAGAAGGTGTCTGAGCAACTAAGGCCGTAATCCTAGGCCTTGGAGGAAGTACTTCCACTTCAATTGGGGCCCTCATTTGGACTGTGATTACGGGGGCGATAAAGGCTGATGATTCAACCTTTTCCTCTTTTTTGACCGATACGATAGTCTCTTCCAAATCACAATCTTCATCAATGGTAATCATGTTCACATTTGCATCACCATAATTGGGCAGCGGATTGTTGTTTATGTTTGGGGGAGCTCCTTTGAGCTGGATGACTCCTTCCTTGATTAATGCCTCAATTTTGTCTTTGAGAGTAAGGCAATTTTCAGTATCATGTCCGGTAACTCCCGAGTGATATGCACAACGTTTAGTCCCGCCATACCATCCAGGAAGGGGATTAAGAACTCTTCCCTGAATTGGTTGGAGTATCCCTGCATTTCTCAACCTTTCATACAATTAGGCTAAGGGTTCGGCTAACGGTGTATAAGTTTTGGTTGGCTTTCTTTCGAAGTTTGGGCGAGGTATGGGTGTATTTTGTGGGCGATTTTTGGTTGGTATTGGGGCTGAGGCGAGTAGGTTGGCTGGTATTGTGATGAGCTTTGGTGGGCAGGTGCTCGAGGTGGGTAATATGCTGGCTGGGTATGGTAAACAGGATGGGGAGTGTGTGGAGGTTGATAATAAGGTTGAGCGGCTTGGGTGTATTTGCTGTAATATGAAGGCTGGGATGAAGGGTATTGATAGGTTAACATCTGGTTTGGTCTAACGTTCCTGGATGGTCATGACCGCGGACACTCCGTCCCTCTTCTTCTTAGCTGAATCTGATTGAATTGCCTTATTTGTTGCTTGCAAGGCTGCCAGATTTGTGATTCTTCCTGTCTTGATACCTTCTTCTATGAAATCTCCCATCCTAATGACTTCAGAAAACTTTTGCCCAATGACGCTTATCAGTCTTTCATAGTATGTTGCATCTTTTAAAGACTATACAAAGAGTGTCGTCATCTCACTCTCCGCCATTGGAGGTTGGACTTTCGCAGCTTCTGCTCTCCAACGCATAGCATATTCTCTGAAAGTTTCTGTTGACTTCCTTTCCAACTTCATCAAATAGAATCTGTCTGGGACAGTCTCAGTATTAAACCTGAATCTTTCCATGAATTCTTGTGCCATTTCTCCCCAACTATGCCATTTTTGCGGGTCTTGGCATGTATACCAATGAAGTGCTTCTCCTATCAAGCTTCTTATGAAGAGCTTCATCCTAATAGATTGATCTTTCCCTACTCTAACAAGCTTATCACAGTATGATCTCCAGTGAGCCCGAGGATTTCCTTTTCCATCAAACATATCAAATTTTGGCACCTTATATCCAGCAGGCAACTCAATGTCGGGATGAATACACAGATCCTCGTATTCTAGCCCCTCACATCCCTTGTGGGTTTGTATGCATCTAAATGCTTCCTTCAGACTACGAATCTCCTTTGCCACATTCTCATCTGCTTTCGCCCTAGCTTCCCTTTCCATTTCCTCATAAGGGTCAACCTCTGGATGTTGCACGGCCTGCAATTGGGTAGTGAAATGTTGAGCTTCTGATACATATACCTGTGGCACATACTGCGTATTATAGTTAGCGGTGTGTGCCAATGGTATGTGTTGAGTTATTTCGTAGTTTTGGGTAAGTGGGGTAGTTTGGATAACTGAAGGTTGAGGAATATATGGAGTATTGAAAGGTGGCGGATTGACTTGTTGAAAGTTAACTTGTTGTGGGTTGGATTGTTGCGGGTCATTTTGTTGCGGGATGGTTTGTTGTAGGTTAGTTTGTTGCGGGATGGCTTGTTGTGAGTTAATAGGTGGTGGGATGGCTTGTTGCGGATTAGGTTGTTGTAAGATGGTTTGTTGCAGGCTAGTTTGTTGTGGGACGGGGGGTGAATTGGTAGTGCTTGGATTGATTGTGTGAAGTGGAGGGTTTGAGGGAAAAGGCTGAGGGGCGGGCGAGTCAACAGGCGAAAAGGATGGTGGGATTGTCGCACTTGTTCTTTGCTCATGATGAGGAGTGTTGAGGGTAATGGATAGGTTGGTGAGATTTCGCAGTCGCTCAATTTCACTTTGCATGTTGGCCACTTGCTGCATCAATTGGGCGATGAGTTCTTCATTCATTCCTCCCGAAGCCTCGGGCTCGTCTCTCGAAATGGTGACAAGTCCCAAGCCAGTCTGTTTGGATGCCCCTGAATCATTCATATCGTTGGATGCTCGTGCTTTTGATCTTGTGAAGTACGGGTGGTCCGCCAGTTCGCAGTCAACACGAATCAACCTTTGGGGGGAATAATCAAAATAAAAGAAAACCTTCAAAAATGAAGAAAACTACGTTAGTAAGTGCGAATGATTGCTGCCTTAAATAAAATAATGCGAACATTGGGCAAATGACGTTGAAAGAAACACATATTGCATAGCAAACCAATCACATAGTAAAATAGAAATATAGCAAACATAGCGCGACCTATTATGCACCGGACCTCTTTTATGCCAGAGGTAGGCCTAGCGAGGATCTGAAGGATAAAACATATAATTATGTGTCATCCCAATGTGCTATTAATTGAAGACCCCCAAAACATAAGAAATTATTACAAGTACTACTTGATTTTCATAAGCTAATTAACATGAGGAAGGCCCTTCGTCATTCTTGAGCCTCTTGGTTGCTTGGATTGATTGACCGATCATTCGGCGATTCTGGATAATGTATGACATAGCCAGAACTCCTCCCGTTTTGATGCCTTCTTTGATGCAAGTGTGTCCTTGCTCGGCTAGAAGTGTATCTAATTCTTGCATGCTTTGCTCGTAACTAAGTACCTGCTGCTTCCATTTCTCTGCCTCCCTTTTTTTTTCCTCAAGTTGTGCATGGTGCTCGGCTTCAGAGACAAGATTTTCTTACGCAGTTGTCGGAGTAAAATGTGTGCTTCTACTTCTCCATCCTTAATTCGCCCCTTTAGGCTAACACCGGGTTTGATTGATCCTTCCAAGTTGGCGGTTAGCCACTCCAAATAATTATCATCACATCCATCTTGGTATCTGTTTGGCTCAATTGACTCTGCTTTCATGGTTTCTCTCGATTTCCACATGCTTATAACTTCTTTTGCAAAAGGAATTTTTCCCTCTTTATAGTCGGCTCGATAATGATCCATGTCTGCTACTAAAGGTATGTTTTGCTTTCTTCCAGATTGTCTTAAAACTCTCAGTGGGGCATAAGGCTGCAAGCCCCGAAGTCCCATCAAAACTAAAAACGGCACGATCTTCGTGCGAAACACCAAACCCTCGGATGGCAACCAGCCGAACATCTATTGAATTGAATCATTGTTCAAACGGCTAAGAAGTCTTACCCACCCTTCTACACAATTTGGCTTTTCAAATAATCTATTAGTCAAAATAGCGCCTGGAATATGTCCAAGAATGTGATTTTCACCCGTCGGCTTTCGAAATGCTAGGCCTCTGTCGACCTTTTGAAGATGTTCCATCAGTCAAATTTGTAAAAGCAAGTTGCACCCCTCAAAATGCTTGTACGCGTGCTTGCAACGTCCTAACGCTCGATAGATATCTGCCACGACCATAGGGACCACAGTGTAGTATTTTCCTTCAATGCCACCAAATAGAGCTTCTGTTACAGTAATGAGCTTATGGTTAAGAACCTAAATTCCCCAGCAGAGTCGCCAAGCTGTTATACCCCATTTTAAACGGGTCAAATCAGAATACAACATATTGGTGATTCCTATTTGTTTATTTTAAGGAGTCGCCACCTAATTGATTTTAAAGGTGGATTAGGACACCTAATTATTAACTAAGGTAAAGCAAAACTAAATCTCCGTTAATAGTCCGCTTAACTAATGTGATTCTAGGTAAGGGTTCTTGATTATCCTAAAGGGAAGGGGTTAGGCATCCTTTAGAATCCGTTAATTACGGTTATCGACTAAACTTAGGTTAATTAATTAAGGCTAAAGATGCAAATATAGCATTTTTAAATTTTAAGAAAATAACTTGTAAATATTGCTAAGGTTATAAATGAAAATATAATAATGCTATTTAAAATAAGACCTGCAGAATTTTGTTTTTGCATAAAAAGACTTTAGTTATAAGTAAAAGAAAGTGCGGGTTTGTGCAACATTTTATAAATATTTGAAATAATTCAATGGCTAGGTATTAATTGATTTTTTACGGCTTAGGAGTGTAGAAAAAAAAAATAGATAATGTAAATTTGGAAAATAACTTTATAATCAGACTCTTTTCTATGGTTAAATTAGGCGCTTGGCAAAATGAAAAAAACTTCGAAACATGGAAAACTTATTTTTCTTTCAAAGATATACTAAAATAATTCCATTATTATATAGAAATAACGCCCGTTTTCTTTCAAAGACATACTAAAAGTACTTCAAAAATGAATTAAAGTATTTCCATTATTATATCGGGATAACATCCCAATTAGCCTATCCGATTAAGATCTCCTAAAATCATAAAGATGAACCAAAACGTTTTTGTTGTTATTCCGAAATGAAACCCAATTAACCCACTAAGTTAGGTGTTCCAAATAGTCGACTAATCACACATGAAACATAAATAAATCAAGCCAAATATAAGATGTTGCTCTAAAATGTAATAGGCTTTCCCGTTTTATCCCCCTTTTATATTGCTTTAGCCCTGGTCGTTTTCCGAGGGGGAGAAAGAGAGACTCGAATGGAGATTTAATCCTGATCATCCTTGGAATTAATTTTGGCCGAGCTTAGTGAACTAGGAAACACGAGTGGAGCAATGGAATCGTTTGGATCTAGCATCGATATCGAGTCTCATTTGAAACTCCACGCAATCCCGGACGTCCTTTCTCGGGTGCGGTGAAGTGGGTGTGGGGTCTCCGATACACACTCGAATACTACAATCTCCGAGTTTGCACGCACTTGGATTCGAAACAGTAACAAAGCAAAAAGAGATTTTTTTTTTAGTATTTTGGATCAATATCGAAATATTGTGACTACTGAAAACTAATATTTCCTAGGGGAATTTGGGCGGCTGAAAAACTTTTTTTTTTTTCCAAATGACTGAAGTAACGATTATTTATAGGAAACATCTAGGATTTTGCTGGGTTCAAAAATTTGGGCGGGATTTTCAATCGAATTCCATTCAAATCAAAATGTTAAAATGCCTTGCTATGTCATCGAATCAGAAAAAAGAGAGAAGGAGACAAAATTCCATTAAAACTTGTACTCGAAAATGCAAAGAAATTGGTAAAGAAAAAGATTTTTACTTCACAAATGGACAAAACCCATTAAGAGGATTTCAGATCGAAAGCAGAGGGGAAGGGAAGTAAACAAAAACCAAACCCGTCAACGGCTGCAAATCTGAAGGAGGAGGGACGAGGTCATTAATTTCTTTCCTTCAAATGGCCATGCATGGCCTGTATTTGGGAAAGCCCTCTGCGATTTTTCTGTTTGCGTCGGGTAGAGAGAGAGAGAGAGGGAGGGAAGGGAAGCGGCGCTGGTTATCTTTGTGTAGGGTTTAGAAGTGAAGAGGTAAAGAAGGATATGGACTGGGTCGGCTAAAGGGGAATGGGCTGGTCTCATACGGGTGTGGGCTGATGAATTAAAAAGCGGGTTGGGTCGGTGTAGGCGGGTAGTGGGCAAATTACAATGGGCTGGTCCGAAACGTTTGTAAGTTGATTTGGGCGGATAGGCTAATAATATATTTTTTTATACTACTTTGGGCCTCTAAATTTAAATAAAAGACCCTCTTCAATTAATTATATATTAACGTGTGCCAAAATATTATTTACTATAAAATATATTATTACTAAATAAAATTATACGACGTCGTAATAGCCGTGTGATAATATTTTAAAGTTTTACAGTAAGTAAATGCTATTGCTTAGTTGTGTAAAATAAATGCGATGCGTGCGTGCATAAGACGGTAAATAGAAAATGTTAAAAGCGGTCGTAATGCAAAATCATAATAATGGTAATAATAATAATAATAATAATAATAATAATAATAATAATAATAATAATAATAATAATAATAATAATAATAATAATAATAACGACGGTATTAATTAAATTGTGGTAAAGTATAAACGACTACTCTTAATCTATCGCAAATAAATATTTGGAAGAAATACGGGACAAAATTGGGTGTCAACACACTCCTTACTATGCTCAACCACACAAGATTGTTTATTGCTTATGTGCTTTATTTTATTTCTTATTCCGCAACCAGTCGGACACACACCGGGACACATTAAAGGCATTCCTACATAAGGGATATCCTTTTTCCTCCGATTGAGTCGAACTACAAGTGACTTGATTCTCAAGAACAGGGATATGTAGGCGGACTCAATGCCAGAGAGTCAGTCACACTCTTACCAATCACACCGGACTTCCCAGCTTGACAGCCGGAAGATCTGAGAATTTGTTTTAAATGCATTTAGAAGTCATGATTGAGTCGAACTACAAGTGGCCTGAATTTTCACGAAACCTGAGACATATAGGAAACCCAGAAACCAGGGTCCGGCCATGTATTTTGAAAATTGCATAAAAATGAGAGGCAATGTGACTTGGGTCGGTCAAAAATCAGGGTTAATCAAATTTCGTTGCTCAGGGATGGTCCCGTCATCCCCGAACACCGAAGGGGCAATTGTTGACACCTAATTTTTGACCTCCCATAATTTGTTTTGATTACCCAGAGTCCTTGAATATCAAACAGAGTGAAATCTGTATTTTTATAAGTCAAAATAACTTTATAAAGTTATTTAGGTAATATTTTGCCAATATTTTGTAATTCCTATAATAGTTTAAATTAATTTAAGTATTTTATAATTATGAAATTTTGCTAAATTAACCAAGAGAAAATAGTTTACGACAATTATTTACTTAATAGTTCAAATTGTCAAATTATCAAATTATTAGGCATTTGACTCTATTTTCAAGGAGGTGGATTAATTAAAATAAATTATCTTTTGCCCATCAAGTTTTAATTTTTGCATAATCAAGCCATATTGATAAATTTTTAATCACAATTGGCTTGGGTAACTAATTATGGTTATGTTTGTAAATTTTCTTATACTATATTGATTATGGCTACAATTGAAACAATCAGTTAACTAGCCAAAATAGGGCCGCAATTTGAAATAGCAAAATCTTACTTGTACATAAGGAGATCATTATGATGAATGAAGGCAGAAAGAATTCTCCCATTATTCTGTCTCTCTAAAATTTTCGTCTCTGTCTTGAATTTAACAAAATTATCTTTGAAACCAACGTATTTAAGATGAGAAAATGGTCAAATGCGCCCACAACGTATAACCAGATTACCAAATACACACCTATTCTATACAGGGTTCCTATTATCCCCCTGAACAGTTTAAAATTGAAATTATTACACCCCTAAAAAGCCACACCCACATAAGTGTTGGCTAGTGAAGCGCACACGCTTGACACGTGTAAATTTCAATTTAAACATTTTTTTTCAATTTTTTTTCTTATTCTTTCCCTTATTTTGATTTATTATTTTATTTTCTTAATTCTTTTTCATTTTCTTTTTCCTTCCTTTCTCTACCACCACCCTTACCCCGCATTGAAATCAAATTCATCCAAAAGATCCTGTACAACACACCATTTGATTTAAAAGATCCTCCCACTTTTATTCTCCTTTTCTCTTACATTATCTTCGACATTTTTCGCCGCCGTCTGCGGTCAATTCAATTCTCGAATTTTTCCGGCCAAATTCGCCTGAACAAAGCCCCTATTTCCGTTTAAATACTTCTTTATTCAACCTTTGCTTTCCTTTCACAATCTCATGTAAAATTAAAGGATGAACAGATTAAAATCTCTAACAGAGGGAACTTAATAAACAGAACAAGGAGCCTCCGAGCAAAAATTTAATACAAGAGCACCCAAAACATAGCCGACTAATAGTAGCTAATTCGAACCTACGCTTTAAATTTTGACGCAATTTTTGGTTTGAACCCTTCTCCTTATACCATCAATCCAAGTTATTGGCCGATGGAGGCCGAGCTGATTTGGGAGGTGTTTTAACAGTGGTGTTGATTAGTTTACATGGTGAAAACAGTGGTGTTGGTAACTGATTTTTCCGGGATAGGGTTGATGGTGGTGTAACAAATAAAGGGAGCAAAGAGTGAAGGAGATGAAGAGATTATGTGGTGAAGAAAATATGCTATAGCGAATCTACGGTGGCGGAGGAGGGCGGAGCTGGTGGAGAGAGCTCAGTCCGGCGTGTGTGGTGTTTTTTCCTTAGAAACAAATAAGGAAAAAAATCAAAAAAATATAGATATTTAAGAGAAATATTAAAAAAATTTAATATTTGTTGCAAGTGTTCACTCTCCTTATACACTCACTCTGCCATGTAATGTCACGTAAGAATTTAGGGAGGTACAACAACAACAACCCAGTGAAATCCCACAACGTGGACTCTGGGGAGGGTAGAGTGTACGCAAACCTTACTCCTACCAAGGTAGGACGGTTGTTTCCGAAAGACCCTCGGCTCAATAAAAAACATAAAAAGAGGTCAGATAAGGCTAAGAGATTCAAAGCGATATGGAAATGAAGTAACGCAAGCGACACAGATAACATAGAATAATCAAAGCACAGGAAATAAGAGATAATAGCATAAATCAGAGCACAAGAAATTATACTACGATAATGCGACTACTAGTAAGACAGGATAATGAGACTATCTACTAGCCTTCTACCCTAATGTGGGTCCTCCAAACCCTCTTATCTAAGGTCATGTCCTCGGTAAGCTGTAACTGCGCCATGTCGTGTCTAATTACCTATCCCTAATACTTCTTTGGCCTACCCCTACCTCGTCTGAAACCATCCATGGCCAACCTCTCACGCCTCCGCACTGGGGCATCTGTGTCTCTCCTCTTCACATGCCCAAACCATCTCAATCTTATTTAGGGAGGTAATTATTTCGATTTTAGTCTAGGGGGTAATAGGATCCCTGCATAAAATAGATGTGTAGTTAGTAATCTGGCTATATGTTGAGGGCACATTTGGTCATTTTCTCTATTTAAGATTATCGAAAAAGTGCAAGAAAATTATATTTAGTTGTTTTACATCTTTATACTTATGGAAAAAATTATTAAATCTTACTCCCTCCGGATCAAAAAAGAGTCCATTTAGTTTTTTTTTTTTTTTGGATAAAAAAAAGAGTCCACTTAGTAAATCAAGAAAGAATTAACCTTGCTTTTTCATATTTGCCCCTATTAAGTGTTATATGATCAAATCTTAATACCTATTTAATTAGGGGTAGTTTAGTCAAATCACCTATTTTTGTTTAGGAGTTAATATTTTCTTAAGAGACGTGCAAATGACTAAGTGGACTTTTTTTTATTCGGAGGGAGTAACATGTTTCAATCTACATTGGATCGTAAAATATTATTATTTTTCTCTCTCTGGATTATGGCAAGGATCACTACTTACATAAAATGTCTGGTTGCACTTCTAGAACACCCATCTTTTAGAAATGTCTAGCTGCACATCTGGAACACCGATCTTTTAGTGTTAAAGCAGCCTTTGTTACGAAGGACGAAAAAAAAAAAAAAAAAGACGACAAAATAGTCACCTTAGATAAAGCACATCTATTCGAGAGTAATATTGGATTAGATTAGTTAATCCCTCCACTTCTAATTATTTTCAGATATCATTGTTGAGTTCGGCGTCCATTTTATTGACAAGTGGTGTACAAGTCAATGAAATGAATGCTTTGATTAAAAGTTAATACAGTGGTGATATTATTAAATGTCATTTGGTAGTGCTTCTTCAGAAAAAAAAAATACAATTAATTAGTTTCGTTACGAATTAAAACTAGATTATGATTAATTAGTGAAAGCTAAATGCAAGCAAAAGCCAGCACAGGCGGATATTCTTACACACGTAACTGTAAGTATGATATTTTTTGCCTTTTTTACTTACCGGAAAAGAAAAGCGAAAAAGTAATTAATGGAAGTAATTATCCATAAAGTTACAAAAGGCGCCCCCCCCCCCCCCCCACCCCACCCCCAACAAAAATAAACTAGATAAAAGAAAGTAGTATAAAGGGGACGGTTTGGTAGCTTTAGTAAAATTGAATAAGGTGGAGTTTAAGAAATAAATGAGGATTTTTTAAATTTGTGATTCAAAATAAGCCTTAGATAAATGTGTAGTTGTAAATCATCTCGTAAAGTTAAATTATTTCTAAATATAGAAAAATGACATTCTTTTAGGACAAACTAAAAAGAAAAGTGTGTCATATAAAATAGGGCAGAGAGAATACTATTTTAGTTAGCAGTTTAGAAATAATTGATAGATTTTTTAATTAATAATCAATGAACAATCAAATTAAATAACTCCAAATTATGGGTATTATAGATTAGAGATTTACATTTTAATTTCTACAAATGATGGCGTGCATAGGAGGCCGGGAAATGAAAAAGAGAGTCTAGAGCAAGAATTGAACCATTATATACTCGTCAAAATAATTTTGTTAATCGCTAAATTGAAGGGATAATTTTTAAATTGATTATTATCAAAGTAACCGCATTAGCTCTTCCTAAAAGTGTGTCGAAGATGTCTATTACTCCTATTAAACTCACTCGACCTCCGACCCATTGTACTAGTTTGTGCTATAACTATTGTATTAATAAACTTTGTGATTGTTATAAGCCTATAATTCAAATATAAAATTATAAATAATTTCTTCATTAATAAATTGTGGAATAAAACGGTAACGTTTAATGAGAAACAATGTGAACAAGTCCGATTTAGTCAAATTCATATATTTTTTACTCGCTCTGTCTCATATTACTTGTCTATTTTCCTCTTTACACGTCCCTTAAGATATCATACATAACGTGTATTTTTATTACCTTACCCTTATCTCACTCCAATAAATTACACTCTAATCAATATTAACTATTTTCAAGAACCATTAATATTAAGGGTAAGATGAGAAAAAAAAATTAATTTTATCTTAATTTTGTAAACTGACTGATACTTCGGAACAAATATTTTTAGCAATGTGGACAAATAATATGGGACGAACAGTAGGTAAGTAAAATCAAAGAGAAGGTGAAAAGAGAAAGATTAGGTGCTTTTTTAATACTCCCTCCGTTCACTTTTACTTGTCCATTATTTCAAAAATATATTTTCACTTTTACTTATTATTTTTTGCATAGCATGATAAGACAATTTTTTTTCTTCCTGTTTTACCCGTAGTATTAATTACTCACTTCAAATCATTTGTCAAATCCAATAAAATATGCACCAATTAATATGGGTAAATTGGTAAATTATGCACTACATTTATTAGAGAAAAGACATTATTTAACCCCTGAACTTGGCACGAAAACTCACTTTAGCAACTAAACTTAAGTTGTATTTATATACCCCCCTTAACAACTTTCATTTCAATTATTTTTCACCCTAAAAAAATAATACAACTCTCACAAGGTGAGGTGTATTACACTTGCGCCACGTCATTGCCACATCGTTGCCACGTCATTGCCATGTCAATAATTACCAACACTTCATTTTTTGTTTTTCTTTTATTATTTTTTCTCTTTCTCTTTCTTCTTCTTCTTCTCCCTTTTCTCTTTCTTCTTCTTTCTCCTCATCCTCACCCTACTTTAGCAACCACTACGCCGCTGCTGCCGCCACCGCTGCCGCCGCCACCGCCAAAAAAAATTATTATTATTATCAGTCCAAATTGGACAAACTGCCCTTCAAAAAAAAAATCATCACCATCATCTTTAACCCACACCCACCACCACCATCATCTCCCCACCAAATTTCATCCAATTCCTTCTCAAATTAGTCTCACTTACACCCAAATTCGTCCAAATTGATTATTTTGGTTGTTATTGTTGGCCATTATTAGTTTGGACGAACTGCCCTTAAAAGGAAAAAAAAAATCACCAACACCATCTTTAACCCACACCCACAACCACCGCCATCATCTCCCCCAACAAATTTCATCCAACTCCTTCTCAAATTAGTCTCACTTACACTCAAATTCGTCCAAATTGATTGTTTTAGTTGTTATTGTTAGCCATTATGATTATTATTAGTAAACCCATTTCTTCCATAACCATTATTCCATAACTTTATTTTTGAAAGAAAACAAAAATCAAAATCAAGAAACCAAAAAATGGTGAAAATGAAAAGACAAGATTGATGAGAATATAGAGAGAAAGAGGGATTTGTGGGGCGGGGCTGTGGGGTGAAAAAGAAGAAGAAGGTGGTGGGGGCGGAGCTGTGGGGTGAAGAAAAAGGTGGCGAGGCGGGGCTGTGGGGCGTGGCAACGGGGGTGGGGGGCAGGGGTTATGAAGAATGGGGAAGAAGGAGAGGATGAAAAAGGAGGTTGAAATTATGGGGCCCATCTTTTTTTATTTTATTTTTTATTTTTTAATTGTATATTATTTTTATTTTATTTTTTAATTGTATAATAATAATAATATATATATATATATCAGTGGGTCCACTTTTTGTGTTGTTTATTCTCTTAATTTTTTTTATTTTTTTATTTTTGCCACGTCAGCATTTGGGGTGGAAAATAATTGAAATGAAAGTTGTTAAGGGGGTATATAAATACAACTTAAGTTTAGTTGTTAAAGCGAGTTTTTATGCCAAGTTCAGGAGTTAAATGATGTCTTTTCTCTATTTATTATGTCATAAATAGCATGAAAAGTTCAAAGTGAATAAGTAAAAGTGAACGGAGGAAATAAAGAGATTAGTATGGAGAGAAACCCACGTGCGGCCCACACGTGGCACTGGCAACGAGGGTAATGTCTTTCGGCACACCAACAAATACCCATAACACAATTTTTTTAACAATAAATCTTTATTTACACACGTTCTTTACAAATGATTTTAGAAATTAACAGCAACAATACAGACGTCTTAAATCTCAAACAAATTAGGATAATCGAACTTTAAAAATTATATATTAATACACTGACTTATAAACATAAGATGAAAAATTACGTAGAAATACACATTGTTAGGGTTGTAATTTAAATAAAAACATACGCTAAAATTAAATCTGTATTGGGCAAAATGCAAAGGATACAACTGTACCAATACGGTTAGGGCACGTGGCATAGAGGATAAGCAATAAGGTGAGTTAGCACTGCTACCACCGGTGACAGAACCGTGATACAGGAGAAAACGTCGGGTTCGGTGTAACGTTCCAATATCTCCGGACCAAGAGCAGCGGTCTGCCGTTATGTGCTAGCTCAAGCGTTACGATTACAGTGTTATTAAGTTTAATGGTCCTCTTCATTATTCATTATGTCCATATTTTTAAAGCTCATTATGAGCAGGGGCAGAATACAAGGAATAGGTGCCCCTAGCTCTCAGTATAAATAGAGATGATCATTTTCATTATAGAGGACAGGAGATACAAGCTAATATACTCAGTTCTTACACTTATTCTTTGCAAAATCTTTATTCTTATTGTCTTCTTTGTTAAGCTCCGGTGCCATAGTTTGACCAGAAAAAAGGAGCCTTGGTTTGGAATTGACACCTGCAGCCCAGGTTTTTCCTTCCTTCTTACTTTGTTTACGCTTATTTATATTATTTCAATAGGAATATCATTGTCTTACTGGTTACTTAGATCCACGTGTCCCTGACCAGGTCTATAAATTCAACTGAACCGTTTTACGAGTAAACAGTTTAGCTCCCACTGTGGAGCCGGGACAGTTGTGGTTGTCATTGTGACCATTATTTGTTTTACTAACTTCGTTTGAGTTTCTTGTTTGCCTAAGTATCCATTTCAGGTATGACAGGAGTTAACGACAACACGAACGGTGGAAGCCAACGGGGCAACCTCCCACTGGGACCGAATGGACAACCCCTTGAAACTGGCTTGCAGCCACCACACGTGGAAAATCAAACAACAAAAGGAGAATATGACCTCAACACTGGAGCAGAAGATGACCCTACCGATGAAACTATATGGACACCATCCAGATTCTGAGAAGGCAACACTATAGAATAATGGCATAAGTGGAACGGTTAAAGCAACTTGCTAAAGCCCTCACGGGTGTACCGGTAGGCGGGGGCGTGACTCCCGTTGGCACGCCTACCACTGCTGCCAATTTTAACGCCACTGATGGAAGCAGGCAAACTGTGGGAAGGAATGAAGATGCTTCTAATAGCTAATCCGCTCCCGATGATCCCTTCCAAATTACAGTCAAGCGGTTCATGAGGGAGATCACCGGGAAGATGGACCAAACTGCTAAAGAGGCCGAAACGAACGCGAAGGAGTTTGAGAAGAGCCTCAATCAAATTCCCGGGACACCCCCGGTCATCGAAGGGCCCGATTCAATGAAATACAGTCAGCAAGCATACACATCCGAGGCGGCTACAGAACCAATCTCGAATTGGTTCAATATGCTCGATATTCCCAAATAGGACGGGACTACAAACCCGCAGGATCATATCATGGCCTACTCTACGGCAGTCAAAAGTAATGACTTGCAAGAGAAGGAGATCGAATCAGTATTGATCAAAAAATTTGGCAAGACTCTTGCCCGGGGTCCTTGACGTGGTATTCCCAGCTTCCGAAACATTCAATCACGTCGTTTGCCATGCTTGCTGATACTTTTATTAAAGCTCATGCTGAAGCAAGAAAGGTGAAAACCAGAAAGGCGGATATCTTCCACATTGCTCAGGGTGAGTCAAAACGTCTCAAGGATTTTGTTTCCCAGTTCTAAAAGGAACGTATGTTGCTGCCTGCCGTACCGGACGAGTGGGCTGCGGAGGCTTTTACTAAGGATTTGAACCCTTTAAGTTCGGATGCTTCCCGAAGGCTCAAGGAAAGCTTCTTAGAATTTCAAGCTACAACATGGGAGGACGTGCATAACCGGTATGAATCCAAGATCCAGGCGGAAGATGACTTGCTGGGGGATCCCTCATCAGTTTCCCCTGCGAAAGTGGACAAAGGTTTCAGACCTGACCAAAACTCCTCAAAGAATCGTTTCCAACCGTACCCTCCACCAGAAGCTGCCAGTGGTGGATTCAGTTATCGATTGTTGGAGAAGCCTGGGGGAAGCAAAAAAGATAACTCCGGGAAAAACGGACAGGGGCTGCAGCCCAAGAACAACCAATCTGAGTTTCCTCCAAAGGGGACAGAGCATCCCAAACTCTCGGATTACAGTTCTACCATTAGTGAATCTCAAATGGTTGATGTTCTGAAAACCCATACATCATCACACCCTCCTAGGCCGTTGCGATCTGACCCAAGCTCGAGAGATCAGACGCTTTAGTGCGAATTCCACAGAACCCATGGGCATAAAAACACAAATTGTAGACACCTCGGGGAGGAGGTGGCCAATATGCTTGCCAGAGGATATCTTCGGGAGTACCTAAGCGAGAGAGGAAGGAATAATTACGGTAGAGCCAATCCTACCGAAGAAAAAGACGCGCCAAATGCTCCCCCGCACGTCATTAATATGATTTTCGGAGGAACTATGATCGCCAAAATCAGTTTCACAACATCAAGAAAGATGAAGATTTTGGTAACTTGAGAAAAGAGAACTTGGGGAACTTCCAAAGATAATACAATTACTTTCTCCGATGAAGACGCAACAGGTGTGACCTTACCCCATAATGATATTCTTGTCATCACCGTACTTATCGAAATCTGCCAAGTCAAGCGGGTCATGGTAGATGCAGGGATTTCAGCTAATATCCTTCGCTGGAAGGTGGTGGAAGAAATAGGACTTTTTGAGAAAATGATACCGGCTGTCAGGACGCTTTTCGAGTTCAATATGGCCAGTGAGATCACTAAGGGCGAGATTGACCTGCTCGTGGAAACTAGCGGGGTCACAAAGTTGACAAACTTTTATGTGATTGGCGGCGATATGCAGTACAATGCTATTATCGGGAGGCCCTGGCTCCACGATATGAAAGTTGTCCCCTCGATGCTTTATTTGCTGCTCAAATTTCCAACTCTAGACAGAATTAGGTGAATTCGGGAGGAGCAATCGGCAAGGGATATGTCCATCATAGAGGAGCCCGCAACAGTGGAAAACCTAAGCAAACCTGCCGTATAGCAACTACAGAGCCCGAGTCCTGCATCGGATGCAGATCAACAAGCGCCAACAGATAGCAAAAACGATGTGAGGCCCGAGGAGGTGCTAGATGATTATGAGGTCCCAAGGTATTTTCAGCCCCCGGACGATTTAGATGCTACCAAATCCACAGCCGAGGAGCTGGAACAGATAGCATTAAATTCGGAACTTTCAGAATGAATGGTATGGGCATGGGGTTAACCCCTGAGCTCAGGGAGATAATACTTGCTTACTTAAGAGATAACAATGATTGTTTTGCTTGGTCCCATAATGGTATGACAGGCATTCCGTCGGATATAGCAACTCATAAGCTCGGACTAGACCTCAATTTTCTGCCGGTGTGCCAAAAGAAGCGTCCCATAGCGAAAGTCTGCAATAGGTTTGTTAAAGAAGAGATAGCTCGCCAGTTAAAAATTAGGACCATACGGGAAGTCAAATACCCGGACTGGCTCGCAAATGTAGTTGTAGTACGAAAAAAGTGTAATAAATTTAAGTTGTGTATAGACTTTAAAGATCTAAATAAAGCATGCCTGAATGATTCATTTTTGTTGCCGAGTATCGATCAAATGATCGACGCTACGTCCGGACATGAGGTAATAAGTGTAACAGTTCGCTTTTTTGCAGGCGGGGTTAGCGCTCGGAAAAGCTACTTCGAAATCGTTGGTTCTCTTTCGGACTTTGTTTTAAAAGAGTCGACACTTAATTTTTAGGAAATTAGGAATACGAGTTTTGGAGGATTTATTCATTCATCGTGAAAAATCCTTCTCAATCCAAGGTTCTAGGTAAGGGTTCTGGTGATCTCCTAGGGAAGGTGTTAAGCACCCTAGTATTAAGGATCTGTACTATACGGTTGACATTCGAATTCCAATGTGTGGTATTTGCATGAACTGTTTATTTAGTGTAAATTCCCGTAAAAATCTGTCCTTTTATTGCATATCAAGTTCCTTTTTGAAAGAGTTGAGTGTAGTTCCCTTATATATGGGCTATTTTTTAGGTCGGATCTATCATATACCAACAAATATGTTTCCTCTTATATATGAGGATAAATGATTTTTGTAAAGAGGAAAATTATTTTATGATATAGTATATATGTATTTCCAGTTCATGCCTTAATCCACACTTGGTTCGGGTCAATCGTATATGCACGCCAAGAACTCCTTAGTTATTATTCCACTTTTATTAAAGAACGTTTTTAAGCATATTTTAAAAGAAATCATCTTGGTTCGGTATTGGACCGCAAAAAGAATAAGTTTAATTTGTAATGAACAACAACCGGCCACACGTTTTGGAAATAAGAGGTTTTTAAAATCATATAAGCTTATATTTGTTTTAAAGGGAAAAGAGTTATGACGATTTTTTTGGATGAGAAATGTAATGAACTCTGGACCAAAACGTGTTTCTGTTGGTCTTAAAAGATGCCCAAGACCGGTTTTGAATTTAAATCTGGGCTTATAGCAATTTGGTGGGCCTTGACCAAAACTCGGTTTTTGTTAGTTGGGTTTAATCCAAAGATCATGCCGATTTTTTTTTTTTAAAAAGTGTAATATTTCTTATGGATCTTTTGAATTTACCATGACACCAAAATTTCTCACTTTTTCTTTTATAGCTAATTTTATTATGAAAGAACAAAACAGTGCATTCCTTTTAATTTTTGAAATGAGGACCTTTTGACAAATAATTCTGGTAAAACGCTCATATGCTAATACCTATCCAAGTTTTTAACTCTAATTTATTTTTTATAGGAAAATCATCTAATTTGCCTCTTTTAGAAATTCTCTTAAAAATAGAAAAATAAGACAGGTTTTGGAAATTCGCGAGGGAGCCTAAAGTCCAACTAAACGGCTTAAGTACCATTTGCCTAAAGCGTCTAGTTCAAACCATTTGGTTTCCAATAATATTGTGAGTTTACAAATACAAGCATGAATGTAAACGTATCATACAATGGTAATGAAATAACTTGGGGTGTACCATGCCCCTTAACCATTTTCACCTATGGTTGGGCCTTTATGGATACATATTAGCTTCTCTTTCTCGTACTCAGCAGAAATTTGAAAGAATTGTCCTATTGGGCCTAAGGCCCAATAGGGAGGCTGTGTCCTCGGCCCAAGTGGCCATGCGAAAAGTGAGGGGGGGAGGGGGAAGAAAAGGAATTTGGTTAGACTGGATCCTATAAAATTCACATAATATGTATAGAAGATATACACGTATAGTAATAATATTAAGATAGAAGTAACCAAACTGCTCTAACATGATATTTTTTCTCATAGTGCATTTTAGTTATGTGTGGGCTGAGTATTTTGGAATGAGATTGGGGGCGTTGCCACCATCCTTACAGTGTCGCGCAAGATTCAAGAGGTTACATCGAACCCCGGACATGGCTGGCACTGGGGGAAGGTTTGACCAACCCCAAATGATCCTCAACATAACCACAATCAAGCCCAAGTGCTCAGTTAGAACCAAATATCATTGAACAGTTTAGCCTCCAACCCAGGATACAAAAGAAGATACAAAACATAACTCATAAGAAACAAAGATAATATTTCACTATGCATCATTACTTCCACTTAATCACACCAAGAAACAGGAATATATTCATCATACTATGCATTACTTTAAGCCAGGAGTGGTCTATGCAAAAATAGGCTTATCAATTTCTTTATGAAGATGTACAACCATAGCAGATTCCAATGTAGAATTCAGTCATAGACACACACTACATATATATAGGGAACCAAACATACCCTAGTAAATGGAAAAATATATTCCAAGTCACAGTTTGCAAAGGCCAAGTGTAGATTGAGCAGACAGATATAACATGAGAAAAGAAATCAGTTTCAATTCAGCTAAACACATAATCATGGCAGGTAGGTGGACTTTCAAGTCCCAGTTAGACTCAACAAGATGAAAACAATCAAGTAGAAGCATGCAGGCTACACCCATAGCAGAGAAAAGATGCATAAAATCATTCATGTCCTCTTGGTGGAATTTATTTTTTTTTTAAAAGGAAGGACCTACATGATCTTAACATTCTTAAATAACTCAGTTTCATTAAATTCCTCACTTATTCAAGTTTCCTATTTCCCTTTAAGCTCTGCCCTTTGTATTCCAATTCAGTCATATACAGATGCTCCTAGGTTCACTACTAAGTTTCTACTAAATCAATTATCAATGCATGTCTGATTTTAGCCAAGTCTTTTAGGTCCTAGCAACAAAATCCACATGATTTTGGAAAGATTTATACAGTCAGCATGCACCACCATGGGCTTATGAAAGTGCCATGGTACCTTTTATATAAAGGGAAAGTATGGCGAATCAAACAGTGCCATGATCACCCCTTTAGATCCCCTCTCAAGGCACCTTTTGGAAAGACTCTTCCTGGCCATGTGGTTTTTTAGCTTACCTTCAATCTTTTCTAATCACAAAGGACATTTGCTACTAGGAATTACTTACAACCAAGTGTCTTAACAAGTTCGAATGCATGGACATATAAATGGACAGGATCATTTAGGCTAGATTATGATCATTTTCACCACTAGAAGCCAACAAAAATCCATATAGAATCACAACATGAGTCAAGGTGTCATCAACAAGTGCATTAAACTACTTCACAGAACTAACTTAGATCAGTCTAGGAATTCAAAGGTTATGTCATATTTCAAACTTCATCTGGCCAAACCATAGAAAATGTGCATGAGGCAGTCAAGGAGATAAAGATAACTAGAATATCTAGACAAAGTATTAGAGATCAAGCCCAAACATAGATTATTCAAGTGGTGGACAGTAGGCAAATTTCCATTTTTTGTCTTAAGCTAGTTATATGTCAATAGAGCTCATGTAAGAAATCTCATGATTTAACAACACATACTAGATTGGCAATTTGATCTTAGATATGGCATGATTACTTTCTTTTGAAACATTCAGAACCTTCAAATAGAATACCAAAGGGAATTCAAGCAAGCAAATTGCCAAATGGCCATGAACCAACTCTCATTTTTAATAAAGATCATTTATAACCTGAGCAAGACCAAACCTTTAAGCCTTTGACACAACAAGATTCACAAAAAAGGAAGAAAAGGGGAAGAGTAAAGATAGACATTAACTGGCAAGTGAAACAAGTCCCTGAACTGTCATGCAGCTGCAAAGAAACAGTAAGGCATCTTCATAAACAGGTCACATGGCAAACACTTTAGATTTCTCTTTCAGTTCTGAAGGGACTAATTACTCAGCAAAAATATTGGCTCAATCCCTTACCAATCTAGTCTCTAGACAGAGTTCTTCTCATGAATATGCACAAGGTTCAAGCTAGTCTAGGCAGTTTCACCCTCCCCCCTTTTTCCTAGCCATGTTTTACTATTAAAGTAGGCTAAATTTGCAGAGTGATGTCACTCTAACAAACTAAGGACTCATCATTATCCTAGACCTCTTTTTCCCCTTAAAGTCTTGATTTAGTACCTTTCTAGAATTACTCTCATTATGGTTCTATCCCTGATTTGCTTTTTCGAACATCTTAACTTAATAATGATCAGTTATTAAGGCTAAGTCCACTCAGTACCTCCTAATTTTGAACTTACATTGTCAACAACAAGCTGGTTGTTTCATTAATCAGGCTTAATCAAGAGGTCATAATCAAATAAGAACTTCAACACATTAATTTCCCAACAAAAAGCATGTCTAAAATGTTAATCTTGTTTTAACTTAACTTGCTTTCAAAAATGAAACAATAAGCCAGACTTATTCTAAGAAAAAGCAGGGTGGTTCCTTATTTAATGAAATATTGAATTCTTAATCTACCTGTGCCTCTAATCCTTTTCCGTCATATTTACCAAAGTCAAAACAGTCAATGCACATTAGAGAATTTGACAAACTAATAAATAATAAGAACAAATCATAGAGGGTCAAATAATGGCATTTATACAGCAGTGCAGCATCAACCATGGAAGATATTACACTTTTGCACCCAGATTCCTAAGGCTCAGCTTTAAGGTGATTCTCACTTAAGCATGGTAGGATAGGAGTATGGGAGTCTTACTTTAAATGGAAAAACATCACAAATCAACTAATGACAATCCAGGACATGTTCAATAATGCAAAACAAAGGCCCTTAGACACAAATAGAAATGTACTTAAGTCATGAATCCCTTTGGAGATAGTTATTATCACATTATGATGCAAGTAATACAATGATGACCCTATAAACATGTCATAAGGACTTTCTAACACCAAGCAGTCTTACCAATGATTGATACAATCCAAATCAATATTCCAACCTCCTTACAACACCCCATGTCTTCCTTAATTAAACTAAACACCTCTTATTTCAATATATATTAATGGTGCACTGTTGACCTTTATCAAAACTCAAAGTCATCTCAATATGAATCATTTCAAGTTTCAACAATCTTGAACATTCTTACAAAGGGTTAACACTCGTTTAGAACATCCAACTCAAACAAATAATAAAAGACCAGATTAAGTACATAAGGTACACAAGGTATAATGCTTAGGATGGGAGCTCATTCTAAAGCTTATTAAACAGTACTTAAGTCAAAACCCTACTATAATACCATCAATCAAGAACACTTAATATAACAGACTAATTATCAACTTATAAATAGAATGACAAAATATAAAAGGGGCTGGGGTATTACCTTTTTTCAATGCAGCCTTTCTCAAGAATGGATTCAAAAGCTCCTTGTGCTTCCACCCTCAAACTCAACCACAAAGAAGGAGAATAAAAAAAAAAAATCAACTAAGGGACTCAAACTCGACAAAGAGGGTTTTTTTAGTCTACAACTATACTTTTTGCTTAAATTTCAAGTTCTTGACTTAATATTCTAGCCTTTCGATTATGGCCACTTCTTTTTGTGATGAAGAAATAGAACCCCGAAACTGTGAAGGAACTTCAAAATAGCGATGTGGGACTAACATTTTTCCCACTCAAATGGTTTTTGTAAAAAGATCTACGTTTGAAATCAACCAGAACTAAGAATGCATGGCCAGATCTGAGTATTGTTCTACTCGATTTGGTATGTTTGTACTTGACCAATGAAAATTGAACAAATACAACAACATAATAATGAAAATAAAGAACGAAATGTAGGAAATCGTGTATTAGATTCAAAAATTAAAAGGAAAGTTGAAAGTGAAAATGACTTTTAGCGTGTTTGGAAGGAAGAAGACGAAAACGAGGTTGGATCATTAATGCTTATCACGCAAAAAGGGCGTACGAAGGCTGCAAAGCCCTGTACTCTCTGTAACATTGCCATTTCTGGCATGAGAGAGAAGGAACGAAGCCTGGCGGCGCTAGGGTTCACGTATAGGGAAAGGGAAGAGGAAGAGAGAAGGGTTAGGGGTCTTTTGGCCTAGGAAAAATGATAAGTGAAAGGGGGGTTATCCCCTTATCAGCCGACTTGGGCCGGTCAGCCCCATTGGGCTTGGATTCGGTCCAACTGATTCTTAAGGAGTAAAACAATGGGCCCTTTTCTTGTGAATATACACACACACACACACACACATGTGTGTGTGTGTGTGTGTGTGTGTGTGTGTGTGTATACTTGGTATATATGCTGATTATATTTAGTTATTAACTATTTATAATATAAAAATACTATTAAAGAAAATTTAAACCACGCGAAAAATCAGGTTGCTACGTATTTTTATAATAATAAAAAAAAAGAAAAATGATTTTAAAGGTCGGTTAAGTCATTGATGGGCCTGAAACTTTGATTAATTGACCCAACGTATTCATTTTAATTATGGCCTCTTAGTCTAATTTTGAAAATTAGGACAAACATATTATTTTAAAATTAAATACCAACGGGCTAATTTCTTAAAAATATAAGCTAATTCCTTTAAATGAAAGAATAATTAAATTAATTGTGACCAAGGCAAGAATCAAGAGAAAAGGAAAATATATATAATAAGGGGCTCAGTTTTTCAATAATTATTAGTTAATTAATTAACTAGCCTAACCAAATCATTAAAGGGCGATTATGTTTTTTTTTTTTTTTTTTTTTGTGAAAATCAAGACTAGTAAGGAAAAGGTAAATAATTAATTATTTAAACTATTTAAATTATCCAAATTTTAGAGGTGAAATAACAGGATAAATGTTTAAAAAATAATTTTAAATGATTAAGCAAGAATTCCTCTTCTCTCTCTCTTTCCTCTTTTAAAAATAATTTAACCAAATATCTCAAAAATTATTTATTATTCTCTAAATAAGACATGATGCATGAAAAGCCTTTTTACTGATTTAAAAGGAAGAAATATTAATTTGGGCATTTTATAAAAATCACTTAAGGCTATTAGAAATATTCAGCTTTCTCACTTATTACCCAGGGACCCCGGGTGATTAAAATAACTTACGGGAGATAAAAAATTAGATGTCAACAATGAGTTTTCTCAACGCCTACTCCGGGTATAACCAGATAAGGATGTACCCGGATGATCAAGAGAAAACTTCCTTCATAACTAATTTTGGTACATACTGTTATAATGTAATGCCTTTCGGGTTAACGAATGCTGGAGCCACCTATCAGAGGCTCGTGAATAAAATGTTTGAGAAACAAATAGGTAAAACCATGGAAGTCTATATAGACGATATGTTGGTTAAATTCTCCGTGTCGGGGACCATATTAGCCATATGCAGGAAACATTTGCTATCTTCAAGAAATACAATATGAAGTTGAACCCTGAGAAGTGTGCATTCAGAGTCGGGTCCGGTAAATTCTTGGGCTTCTTTATCTCTCAAAGGGGAATTGAGATAAACCCGGAGTAGATAAAGGACATCGAAGATATTTTGGACACGCTGGAAGACGTAAAGGCGGTATAACGGCTGACTGGTTGAATAGCTACCCTCAAAAGGTTCATATCGAGGTCTTCGAAAAAGTGCCACAAACTCTTTTCACTGCTAAAAATGAAGAATTATTTTAAATGGACACCGGAGTGTCAACAAGCACTTCGGGACCTCAAAGCGTATTTGTCCTCACCTCCGCTAATGTCGAAACTAAATAATGGAGAACTTTTGCTAGTCTGCCTGGCAATCTCGGAGGTAGCGGTAAGTGTTGTACTTATACGGAAGGATCAAGGTACACAATTTCCTGTTTACTATGTGAGTCAAGTCATGTTAGGGGTTGAAACTCTATACCTTCTCTTAGAAAAGTTGGCTTTCGCCTTGGCAAAGCTAGTGGTCGAGCTGAGCGAATTCGATATTGAGTATAGGCCTCATACTATAATCAAGTCCCAAGTCTTAGCAGACTTTGTGGCAGATTTCAGTCCGGGTGTGGCCCCCCAGGCTCATAAGGAAGCTTCTCTAGTTCAGGGGGTTGTGTCCGAAGTTTGGACACTTTACAGGGATGAGGCGTCCAACGTAAAATGCACAGAGCTGGGGTTTGTACTCTGTACCCCCACAAGGGATGTTCTGAGGCAAGCAATTAATAGCGTGCCTCTAACTAATATTGAAGCAGAGTGTGAAGCTTTGATTACTGGTCTAGAGTTAGCCTGGGGTCTCAGAGCGGAAGTCGTTAAGGAAAAGTGCGACTTTCTTCTGGTAGTAAATCAAGTACATGGAGTGTTCGAAGCCAAAAAGAAGTGTATGCTGAAGCACCTGGAAAAGGTTTTAAGGTTGCTGGCTCGATTTCAAGAATGGACAGTGGTGTACGTTCCCAGATAGGAGAATGTGAAAGCTGATGCATTGGCAAATTTAGTCTTATCCACAGAGTGAATGGCCCCAAACTCAAAATCTATGGTCCGGCTACTTCACTCGGCTTTGGATCAATCAATATATGATGAAGTCAATTCCACAAGCCTCGTTTGGTATTGGCGGAATGAGTTATTGGACTACCTCAATCACAGAAAGCTACTGAAAGACTCAAAGGCTTCTTGGGCCTTGAGAACCAAGGCTGCCCGATACTATGTCGTTGGTGGCCTACTTCATCACAGATGCTTTTTCGGCCCGATGGCATAGTGCATAGGACCTGAAGAGTCGGATTACGTTATGTGGGAGGTTCATAAAGGCATATGTGGTAATCATTCTAGTCTGTAGTCGCTCGCAAAGAAGTTACTTCGAGCTGGGTATTACTGGCCTCAAATGGAGGATGATTCAAAGGCGTTTGTCCGAAAGTGTGACAAGTGCCAGCGGTACGCACAAATGTTGCATCAACCGTGGCCATTTATGAAATGGGTTATGGATATAGTAGGGCCATTACCAGTGGGACCTGATCAGGCATGGTTCGTGTTGATGGTAGCAGATTATTTCTCTAAATGGGTCGAGGCAGCAGCATACAAAAAGGTCCGAGAGAAGGAAGTGATTGATTTCATTTGGAATCATATAATTTGCCAGTTCGGGATCCGATCCCAAAAGAAATCACTTGTGACAATGATCTGCAGTTCGTTGGAGCCAAGATCACAAACTTTCTCGAAGAATTGAACATCAAAAGGGTCACATCTTCTCCTTATCATCCCAGCGGTAACGGCCAGGCAGAGTCAACAAATAAGGCGGTTATCCAAAATTTGAAGAAGAAGTTAGAAGATTCCGGGGGGGGGGGGGGGGGGGGCATCAACGTTACCGGAGGGTCTATGGGCTTACAGGACCACGACAAAATCCAATGACAATGAAACTCCTTTCTCCCTTGTATACGGGGTAGAGGTACTGATTCCGGTAGAAGTCGGGACCTCTAGTCCACGGTACAATTGGGCATAAGAGCAGACTAAAGCTGAAGCAATATTGGCGTAGTTGGATTATTTAAGGAACACAGAGACCTCGCGTATGTCCGGATGGTTGATCAGAAACAACGGATGGAACGATATTACAATCGTTGCACCAACCTCCGACATTTAAAACTCGGGGACTTGTGCTGTGGAAGGTGACGCAAGTACTCTAGACGCAAATGCTGGAAAGCTAGGTCTAAACTAGGAAGGCCCATACAATGTGATTTGTATTGCCGGTAAAGGTTCGTACAAACTAGAGGATGAAGGCGGCAAGCAAGTCCCTAGTAATTGGAATGTTAGTTTCCTCAAGAGATATTATGCTTAGCATGAAAACTGTGGCTGGTGATGCTGCACTCTTTTTCCCTTCAACCGATTTTTGTCCCAATTGGGTTTTTCCTGCAAGGTTTTTAATGAGGTAGTGCTGCTCGGTCGTCAACAGGTTTTCTCGGAGGCATTATACAATGTTTGGAACTTCAATCTTTGCTTCCAAACATTGAACAACTATATATATATACTGAAGATTGAGGTGATTTTGGCTACGACTTAGGTAATTCAAGTGTCACCACCGGGGACTGCCCGGAAGTATTCACGTGTATTCAGACTGACCACGCTATATGGCAGTTGAGGTTTTATTGAGCTCAAGATAAAGCTAGGGGAATAAATATGAAACTCTTCCTATTTTGAAATATCTTTGCCATGGTGAGAAAGTATTTTCTTTGCCATGTTAAGAAAAGTACGATAAACGTACTGAAAAACTTTGTGCCAAAGCGAAAAGGAGACGTGCTTTTCTAAGAACCGAGATATAAAGGCCCTTTCTTATAATGATTAAAACTTCTTTCAAAGAAGATTAAGTTCGGAAAAGCTTAAGAGCGGTTCCACAAATCAGTATCAAGTACGATTTGGACGAATATCACTCCGCTGAGACAATCGAAATTGTCATAGTCCGAACCTTTCTGGGGACTAGAATCAGGGGAGCAGGCAGGTGCACCCAAAGGCTCAGGGGCAAAAAGCAACAGATGTACCCGATCTATGGAGCTCTAGGAACTGCGAATATATAATTGTCGTCCTTTGAATGACTAAAGCAAATGCGAGAAATATAACATACATCAAAGTGAAATCTGCAGAACAAAGGATCATTAATTAAAAGGTCACTCCGGGTTCGTAGGGCCCAGGATCAAAAGATAATTACAAAGCTTGCGAGCCAACATATCTGATTTTATGGACTGTTAAGGCTTTATAAACAGAAGGGTTCAAAAAAAGAAAAGCTATAGGAGCTAAATATTATGGGGCTGAAATCGGAAGCTGAGGAGAGCCAGAAGCCGCCAGAGACATTGCCGAGGGGTTGGGATTCACTTTCGAGGGGAGAGTTTGGCTTGCAGCCGACACATTCTCTTCGATGTTCTCTTCATCAACGGAGGCATCATCTTCATCTCTCTCATGCTGGTTCCCTTTTTCTGAGGACTCCACTAACCTCTACTCTACTAGGCGAGCCTTCTCGATCTCAACTTCGATGTCACCGATTCATCCGTCCCTTATAGCTTCAAGGGTTTCCCTTCTTAGTTGATAAGAGCTCCGGATCAGGGTAAGGTTACGGTTGTTAACAACAGATTGGAATTTAGCCTCGGGTATATATATATCTTGGGTCAGATCAACGTTTTCGATCCAGAGTGTCGTTATGGATGGCGAAAGTCATGTTGCCATCCCGGTGCCCAAGGTTTTGAACCTTGACCATAGTCAGCTGCTCTTTTAGTTGTTCATTCTCATTATGGACAGCAGCACGCTCGGCGTTCTTGGCCTCATAAACCCCTTCCAGGGAGCACATATCAACTTCCAGTGCAGACACCCGTACCGTCAACTCAGAAACATTATCATTGTCTATGTTCCACCTTTTCTTCCAGTCTTCAGCCTTGTCATGCAGAATGGTGGCTTGCTCACGGAAGGCTATTTTATCCTCTTCAACCTGTCCGAGCTGGATCTTCAATTCTGTTAACCGAGCTAACTTCGACTCGGCAGCCAGCATTTTCTCCACAGCTAAGTTCCTTTCCTGGGCGAGGGCGCCTTCTCCCCGATCATCCTTTGAAAACACTCATTGCATAGAAAGCCATCGTATATCATGTTATAAGTTATGGATTACAATCTTAGCAAGCAAATTTTATTGAAAGAAGCATTTTATGGAATTTTTATTACTCGGGCGGCGGCGTAATTGCTAGCATTGATCAGGCATTCGGGCGAGACTTCCCTTGTCTTCATTCGGTCTTTCTCTGAGGCCACATATTTCATGTAGTTGGTAATTCCCATAATTTGGGACAAAAGTGGCATTCGACTTAAACCTGGAAGGTGACTTGCCTGAATTCATTCGGCTCGTTGGCTAGAGCAGGATACTCGTTTGCCAAGCCCTCTCAGGGGGATATGGGTCCATCCTCCCGGATTAGAGGATTATTAGTACCTGGGCTACCAGCAGTAGAATGGCAGGGTGTTATAGAGATATAAGGGGCCAATGAAGCCGTTGAAGTAAAAGTTTACGTACGCAGACCGACAACCCCAAATACTACCGGGAAAACGTAGCTTGTGTCGCCGAGGCTTCACGCCCAGCGATCGCTATTTCCACCCACAAAGTGGGCTCACTCCCGGCAGTAGCACCCGGGAGGCTGATCCCACCGACGCTTCTCGAGAGCAACAGCTTATCTTCATCTAGAACGTCCAGGTCCAAAATCAATTAGTTACCGACATTTCCGACAGGTTGTTGAGAGGTTGATAGAAAGATTGGATTGACTCCTTCCGGGTCTTTGTTTAATTTTCTTCTAGTCGATTTAACCCCGGATCGGGGGCTTGAAGAAGTTTGTTTCCAAGCGCGATTGCGCTAATTGATTTTGTCGATCATTTTAAGGGTTGCAGACGCGTCACCAAGAACTTTGGAAAGAGGAGTTGGTGGTGCAACTTCGGCAAATCTGAGTTAATAGAATAAAGCGTAATGATGTTATAGCTCAGCTGGTGCCGAAAGATACGAAATGAATGAAATGAGCCTTACCATGGTTTCTCGGAATCTAATTCTGATCTTCTCAAAAGAATCTTCCATCTATGGGTGTAAGGAGTAGAGACATCCAGTATGCTCTAGATCTAGTCTTCAATCTCCGGGGGCTCCCAGGCAGTATCCGATAAGGAAAAAAAGGAATTAAGGATCTGATAATGAAATCCATATGGCGTATATTGAGAAATGAATATAAACTTATGAGTTTCATTACAGTTCTCGGGAAGGGGCCGGTTGCTAAATGGGAGCAGGTCAGCAGTGTTTATTATCACGAAGCGTTCTAGCCACCCTCGGTCATGGTCGTCATCAAGGTCAGCCATCAAAGATTTGTTTCCCCTCCCTGTGAACTTTATTATGCCTCCTCGAAAGATCTTCGGAGAGTAAACTCGGATTAGATGGGCCAGCAAAAATCCCACTTAAGCTTGACCCAAAAAGTATCGGATGCTTGCTACCACCCTCCAGACCGAAGGCCTACACAGGAACAAGATAAGTCCATCCACAACCATCAACAGGAATAATACAAGTCCGATGCAATATGTCACGCCCCGAACTATGTCCTAGGCGTAACACGGCACTCGCTGCCATGCTGCATGTGACCGAGCGAACCACAGGGCTTGTTGAATCATCATGAGGCATACATGAGCGGAAACATAACATGAATGTGATGAGCCTTTATACAACATGAGAATCATAAATTTAACAAAATATTGATTTAACACATAAGTGCGGAAGTATCATAAATGAGCCAAAATGGTTGTCCGACTCTAAACATCTGACATGACATGACTGACTAGTCTAGCCTATGAAACCTCTAACATAAGTCCGAACATGGAAACATACTCGCTGGGACAAGGCCCCCAGCATACCTTTAAATGCATATCTTATCACGAAAATAAATAAATAATAAATGTCTAAGCCTCGGAAGAGATGGGGCTCACCAAAAAAGCTGATAAGTGCAAAGTTCGACTAAGCAGATGCATCGTCCTATAAATCAGTACCTGCATCGTGAAATGTAGGCCCCCGAGATATAAAAGGGGACGTCAACACATTGAATGTACTGGTATGTAAAGCAACTGAATGAAATAGCATGGGACATGAAATAACATGATAAGAGGTGAAACTGAAAAACCTGGACATGAGCATGAATACACACACACACACACACACACACACACACATATATATATATATATATATATATACTAGTCTGTGGAAGCCCGTGCTGAGCCCGGGCCCAAGATCAAGGTAGAAGACTCCATAATAGTTTAAATTAGAAAATAAATAATTTGATATTTTGTAAACCAACATAGCTTGAAGTATTTAAAATAATTTCAAACTAACTATGACAGTAGTCGACTTCTATTTTTCTTCTTCTCTGTGGTGATTCAAGAATTTTTCTATTATTTTTTAACTATGATTTTGGTATAAAATATTTTCTTTATTTCTTCACCATGAATTGTTGCATCGTTTTCTAAAAATATATCTTATCACCGTAAAAGCCTCTATTTAGCTAAATTTAAAAAAAGTTCAAGAGTAGAAAAGACAAATAATAAAATTAACTTTAAAAGTTACAAAAATATTTAAAAAGTTAAATGTTATTAAACAAAATGTAAAGGTGAGATTGAGAAGCTGATTACTTATTAAGAACAGTTATATCCGTTTCTCTTTTGCTCAACCCCCCCCCCCCCCCCCCAAATTTAATTAAACAGATTGAATAAAATTTAAAATTTCTTTTTCTTTTATTTCCAAAGATCTTAATATATTAATTCTTAAAAAGTGTTAATACCATAATGTACTAAAAGTTAGTGCACCCAAAAAACCTAAGATTCAACATAAAAATCTAAAAAAGAAAAGTTGTTAGAAGGACTTGTGGTTTCATATGCTCGATTAATAACAATCATGTTTTATGAATTATAAATTACTGTTTTCAAAATAATTATATAATTTGGTTCAAGTAAAAAACATCAATCTACATTTTACATTTATTCTTGTTGAGAAATTAGTGAATTTACTTATAAATAAAATAAAATAAAAAATTTGACACTTTAAACTAATATTAATATATGCTAATTCTAGTTAAATCATACAAAATATTAAAAATAACTACTTTTCATATTTTTTGACTTTATTTTTCCTTTCAAAAAATGCATGTAAGATATTTCTTCTTTTTGTTTAGTCTAAGTGGAATATTATTTTGTAAATTTTACATCACAATAATATTATAATTATGCTATAATTCCCAAGTAGTTAGAGTCTACTAAATTAAAAAATTAAATCATGTCTCAATGCAACGACATACCTAATAATTTTGTTCCTTCCCGCTTTTTTAAGGATCGATTTTGAAATTTATTTTCTATTATACAAAATTATGTTAAAATATCGTACTTAAATTTATATTTTTAAAATAAAATAATTATTAAGATATAAGATCAAGATAATTTTAACTATAATCTTAGAATGTACAAAATGAAAATATCATCCACGAAGTACTTTCTAATACCAAATGAGTTCTTCAAAGTTATTATTTTCTTACCTTTGTGGATAGTTATTTTTATTAGATGACATCATCACCATTTATCACTTTTTAAGCATTTTAAAAGGGTCTCAAACTTTGCTAAATTTACCAAATTGAATGTGGCAAACTAAGTAATAAAGAAATAAAGTAGGGCTAAATATATGACATAGAAAAAAGTTATGGTACATTAAAAAAGTTGAACTAAGGGGCCATGTATTACCAAAAAAGGTTTGAATTTTTGTTGATTTATTGGAAATATACTTGGTACATGTTGCAATAAATATCAAATATAAGGGTATTTTGTAAAAGCAAATCATTTTGGAAAACAAACTCCACAACCAAATAGTTCCAATGGAACCAAGGACAACAAAATCTTTTCATTGCCACTTATTCCATATAGTAATATATAAAACATGAGTAAAACATATTAAATAGGGAGAGCATTGCATAACCGACAACATGATGTCACCACGTGGGTACGTGGAGTCCGGTACCTCGCCGGACCAGCAGAGCTCCCACACTTTGCCAGGGGTATGCGATGAAAACATGACATGAAAGGATCCAATCAATATAACATGAAGGAATCGTCCTAACTGGGCGGAGCGATCCTTATCCTACGGTGGCTAACGTAGTTTCAGGCTATCTGAGCCTTCTCGGTAATTTGTGCAACTCCCAAAACATGAATATGATATAGTTGGCTAAGAAGCCCGTGATTTTCGTGAAATAAATTGTAAATAACTTGAAATCATGATTTCACGAAATAACTTGCAAACATGGTTTCATGGAATAACTTGTAGGCATGTTTTGAAATGATATAAGATAAACATGATTTCATATCAAATAGCATATAAGACATGGTGGGTTTGAATGATATAGTATAGTCAGGAGTTCATATAGTAAAGCTTGTGTGAAAACATATAAGGTTTCACACTTTTAAACTCATAAAGTTAATAACTTGAATACTTGGAACTCATGGAATTAGGCATGGGTTCATGGAATATGTAAAGGTTCCCAATTACCGTAAGGCAGCTTAGGAATACAATAACGAACTATTCATAGGAACATGATATATCATAGTATATAGACTTAGGGTTATCATGAACATATCTAAAGCCCTAATTTTTGTATAATCTCATACTTTCATGGAAGAACACGGCGTGGGGAAGAACAAAGATGTTCCCACACTTAGATAGTAACTCTACATACCTGGTAATGCTCCAAACCCGAAATAAAAATCTGAACTTTGTGGAAGAATCCCAAAGCTTTAGTCTTGAATCCTTTAAATGGGTTTTCTTGAAAACCCTAAGTTAAAAAGAATGAATCTTGTTTAATTCTCATTACATATGTTAGAATCCATTTGAAATAGGTTGGGATTGCTTACCTTAATGTTCTTGGTGATGGAGAATGAAAGTGGTTGGTTCTAGGGCTTGGAAACTGGTGAAAAGTGAAAAATAAAACTGAACCCTGGTATTTATGGATTTTGGTGAACGCGAGCAAAGTATGGCCTAAATGTACGGCCCATACATCATGGCTGTATATTGGGTTAAACCTTCAGTGATAATTTAATTTCGACGGGGGAAGTTCGGGCTCAAGGTACATCCC
The DNA here is from genome assembly GCF_019175385.1 of Lycium barbarum. NCBI lineage: Eukaryota > Viridiplantae > Streptophyta > Magnoliopsida > Solanales > Solanaceae > Lycium > Lycium barbarum. The sequence goes on from NC_083346.1 coordinate 94,179,988, forward strand.
GTACTTTTCTTCCTGTACTTGGGTTAACAGGTCTCAATGCTCTCTGACAGTTCCCCCGATGTATGCCCACTATTGTACGTCCCATACATCAAAGTACGGCCCGTACTTTGGTCGTAAAATGTACAATTAAAGTTCTGAGACTGAATTTTCCAATTCTAACACTTTTGTCTTAGTTTCTAAGTCCCCGAATCATGAACATCAATTGGTTAGGGATACGAGGTGTTACACAATGCAATCAGCAATAATAGTATCTCAACCGTGTACACACATGTCAACTGGTAATGTTTGCCCAATTAGCCATGACCTGTAGGGGACCTATGGTGTCCATGTACCATTCGCTCCAGAACTGACCTCGAATCACGAGCCCATAACTAGGCACATCCTCACCCCCTGTCAAATGTGCCTTTCTATATGCATTCTATTATGTATCTCATTATAATATGAATCTCAACGTATTTTCAGTCAACAGTCAATATGGAATATGGTCAGCCAACAATATCATGTCAAGAAATTCAAGGCATCGAGCCACAAGTCATATCAAGACTCAAGTAAATTAACTCATCAACATAGTGAATATGTAATCATCTCAATCAACAAGAAAAGTATATATGAACTCCTTCCTTCTTATAACACAACAATTACACCTCAGGTTTCATTACATAAAGTAATGGATACAAACCCATATAATCAATCAATCAGTACCAACCTAGGAATTTCCAACCCAACTTCATGTTTGAAGACCTATACATGCTTTCTCCCATTAATTTTATTACATATACACAACTAATCAAAGTCTAACTCGAGTAAATCGTAACCTACCTCAAATGGAGAACTAGAACAAGACACGCTACTCCGCAACAACTTTTCCCTTTGGCTAAGCTTCGGAACGTTTAAAGTCTAGTAATATAACGCTAAGTGAGTATTGAATTATCTACTCAACAAGAACAACAATTGGGGAAGAAAACCCAATTACTTCTACCCTTTTCAAATGGTGAAACCATCATTTAGTGATGAACTTATCAGAATTTCAATCCCAACAATTATACTATTCCAATTCATGGGTTTCCAATCGATTCAACCCCTTTCAAGCAGTTTTTATGCTAAAGTTTTCATTTTATTAGAACCCTAAGTCTCAATATGTAATTTCCACCATACGTAATCAATTCTCATCCTAGAAAGTGATACTCTACACTCTTAGATGAATAAACAATAATAAAATCAACACCCTATTCATTATCCAAGGGATTACTATTTCTAGGGTTCTAATCTTTCATTCACCATTAGAGGACCTTAAACTATAAATGGAGCTTAAAGATGGTAATGGAATGAACAACAAAAAGGTTAAGTCTTACCTTCAAAGACGAGTTTCACCTTAGCCTTAGACAATCACCTCTCACTTTCTTGGGAACTGTTTTTGGTGTTATGTGGGGAATGGCTTCGAAATTTGCAATATAAAAGTCAATTTCTGCCTCCCGTCGACCGCTGCAGCGGTCATCTCTTCGCTGGAGCGATCTCGCTGGAGTGGGAAACCCCACCGCTGCGGCGGACCTCATTAAACCCGAAACACCGCAGCGGCGACCCGCGGCAGCAGACTCGCTACAGTAGTAGTACACCCGCTGCAGCGGTCACTTCCGACCAGTGAACTCTGGTTTTTCACCCAAAATCCCAACATCAATCTAAGGCCCTACAGACGCAAACCAAACATGCTCATCAATGTAAAAACATGCTACGGATTCACCCGTGGCCTCGAAATTCCCAATAAAGGTCAAATTTACTAAGTCACCCCCAATGGGAATAAGTGGAGTTTTCAAACAAGTACACAAATACAATCAAAGGCCTTTATTTTATAATTCTAGCTCCTTAAGTTATCACTAGACTCGCTTCTAGTCTCGAAAAGGAACTAACAAGGGTAAAATGATCAAAATGCCCATAACGACCTACGGGTCATTACAGTGCCAATTTTCTTAGAGAATGGATATGTATAGACAAATGAGTATTATTGCCGTGGGAGGTGATACTTTCATTCGAATCGTGGAGAAAGATCTCTGCGTCCCTCCACTGGTAGACCTTTCGAACCATAGGGAGGATGTCGGCGGTGATCCGGGTGCGGTTCACCAACATGGGAACCTCGAGCTTCGGGCTGACCCAAAATAGAGTCTTTGGTAGTGAAATCGTTTTCCCAGTTCCAATTTTTTGGTATGATGGATTTGGCCGGTGGGTTCCACTTTTCACCACCTTGATTACGACCTTCTGCGGCGAAAGGCGGTGGGGTAGCAATGACGGCCAAAGAAACAGTGTTTCTGGGTGAGTTGGAAGAAGACATGACGTTTGCTTTGAGGCTGTGGTATGAAAAGCTTGGGGGGAATTTTCTCTTTTTCTTTTTTCGGTGATCGGAGTTGGGCTTTCAGGTGTTTTGCTTTTTGAGAAAATAGAGGCCTGATTAAAGATAGTGAGAGTGAAAGAGGTAAGAACTGTAGGGGGATCTATTTATAAGCAGAGAAGATACCTTGGGTCATCATGAGATATATAGGGTCATCTCTCGCCTCGGGACCCTATAGAGAAGAATGCAGATCGATACCCATTCGAAGATGGGCACGTGTTCTGCAGAAGTCAGAACATTAGGTGGTGTGTCTTGTCAATTAATTAAGGCGTCTCGGACACGTTTATTCAAAATCTCTTCCACTTCCCGAGAAAGTCGGTTCGAATCCCGAGAAGTGGGAGGACTATCTGCATTGGGCAAAATGCGAAGGATACAGTTGTACCACTACGGTTAGGGCACAAGGCATAGAAGATAAGTCATAAGGTGAGTCAACACTGCTACCACTGGTGGCAGAACTATGATACCGGAGAAAGCGCTTGGTCTGGTGTAACGTTACAATAGCTCCGGACCAAGAACGCAACGGTTTGTCGTTACGTGCCAGCTCAAGCATTACGGTTACAGTATTATTACAGTTAATGGTCCTCTTCATTACTCATTATTGCCATATATTTAAAGCTCATTATGAGCAAGGGTGGAATACAAGGAATAGGTGCCCCTATCTCTTAGTATAAATAGAGGTGGTCATTTTCATTGTAGAGGACACGAGATACAAGCTAATATACTCAGTTCTTACACTTATTCTTTGCAAAATCTTTATTCTTATTGTCTTCTTTGTTAAGCTCCGGTGCCACGCTCTGACCGGTCCGAAGGAGCCTTGGTTTGGAATTGACACCTACAGCCCAAGCTTATCCTGACTTCTTACTTTGCTTACGCTTATTTATATTATTTCAATACGAATATCATTGTCGTACTGGTTACATAGATCCACGTGTACCTGACCATGTCTATAAATTCACCTGAACCGTTTTACAGGTAAATAAAATCTTTAAATTATATATATATTACCCATTTATTCACTACAAAAAGCAAAAATTAGCGACAAATATATTTCGCTTAACAAAAAAAAAATCTCAACTTTTACTTATCAATATATTAATAATGAATTACCAAATAAAATTTATTTAATACGTACTCCCTCCGTTTCAATTTATGTGAACCCATTTGACTGGGCACGACATTTAAGAAAAAGTAAAGACTTCTGAAACTTGTGGTTCAAAATAAGTCTTAAATACTTGTGTGGCTGTAAATCATTCCATAAAGTGGATTTGTTTACAAATTAGGAAAGAGATCATTCATTTTGGCACGAACTAAAAAAAAAATAAGTTCATATAAATTAAAATAGAGGGAGTAATATTTAACAATAAAGTAGCGATAGATTGTACTTTTTTCTTTTTTTTGGTAGTGATGGATATTGGATAGATACGATGTAAAATAATTTAATTTGGGAGTAAGAAGACATCAAGTCGTACACGATACTTAGAAAATAGCACACCATTGTTGTTGTTTGGCCAAGCTCTCCCACGCAACTATTTGTCTCTTTCTCAAACCCCCTTGCTTTCAACCCCTTTAAGTTCTCTTTCCCTTTTATTAGTTCCCCTTTATTGGTTTGTTTTTATTGGCTCAAGTCAACAAAAAGTAGTATTTTTTTTTTTATATAATAAAACCCTAGTTATCTTACCTTAAATGAAAATAGCCATCACCTTTAATCACGAGTCTTGAATTTGAGTTTTGGGAGTGGGTACATTTATGAAATTTTTATATCACAGTCTAAAATTTCGTAAATGTAAAACGACTGACTAATATTTTATCGGTTCCAAGAGTTCTATCTTCACAACAATTTTTTTTTTATTTTCAAATTTTTTAAAAATAAGGATAAAATCTAAATGGTGGCGTAAAATGAACATTTGCGTAAATCAACCAGAAATCTCTATAGGGAGTGTTTTCTCTTTTAATGGTCTTATAAGTCGTGATTTTGAATTAATCGGGCCAGTGAATATTGAATATCCAATGGTTATACATGGAAATATGAATTTCTTTGGTTTTTATAAACCCGTAAATAGTGAAAAAAGAGAATTTTAAGAAAAGATCAACATAATGATTTTGGTAAAATTGAAACCCTGCATCACTAAGAGCCCGTTTGGATTGGCTTACAGCTTAAAGCTGTTTGCAGCTTATAAGCTGAAAAAAATAAGTTGGGGTAGTCCAACTTATTTTTTTTGGCTTATAAGCTGTTTTCAGCTTATAAGCTGCTTTAGATAAACTAAGTCAAATGGGTCTAATTATTTTTTTGAGCTTATTTTAAGCATAAAATGACTTTAAGCTGGCCAGCCAAACACTCAAAAAAGCTGAAAACAGCTTATAAGCCAACTTATAAGCCAATCCAAACGGGCTCTAAGTTATAAGCTGCAGCTTTAATTTAGTCATTTAAGTGTAATTTACTATTGTTCAAAAGAAGGATGCATTATGATATAATTTTTACACGTCAAAAGGGATACAAGGATTCGAAATTGCAACAACCAATAACCATCATTTTATTTTACCATTTGGATCTAAAAATGGTAAATCTTTTGCTCTTTCTGTAATATTAAATAAATATTTCGGTATTCTACTTTGATTTAGCATGAAGTATGAATTTGACTAATAAAAGAGGGAGTATTCATATACAAAATTACAAAAGATAGATTAGTCAAAAGAAATCTCATCTTATCTTAGATATGTTGAGAATCTTGTAAAATAAAGTAAAAGAAGACTAACAATTGGCCATTAGATGTGATTGTCTAAAACATGAAAAGGGACCACAAACAATCAGAGAATATAAAAGATGGTTTAAAACCATATTCATGACCCTACCATCACTTTATCTTTTGGTGTTTGTTTATTGGTAGAAGATCATCTTGTAATTGGATAATGATAACTTTCACAATTAAGGGATTGTGACTCAAATTCAAAGTTTTAATTTTCTATTAAAAATATAATCCCCCTATATCGTAATTTATTATCAAACGATTGATGAATAATTATCAAATTATATAGTCGGGCTCAACATCACAAATTGTAATAGGATAGAGACGATTATATCCACAATCAATGTTCTTTCGACTAAACTATAAACATGGTTTAACACAATTTTGAATTCGTCTTGAATCACTGTTGTCTTCTCAGAATTTAAAAATTCTTTTAATAATGCACCTTAAAATGCCGGTACCGTCCATATGTTCAAAAAATTTCAACAATGTGGCAATTGAATAAACGACTATAAGGGGCAAAGTTGGACTTTGCAAATTTTGTCTTTTGATTATGGCTCAATTTGACAAGGGTGGGCAACCGCGTAATAGTACTAGAGAATAGAGATATATGATCACATCAAAGAGGTCAATTAAAATAATGTTGGATGGCCTAAAATTTTATTGGAAGTGGGCAACTTACCAACTTTTTCTGTAATTGACCCTTTGTTTGATCAAAACAATTGACCAGACAAAAGTTTGGGGGTTCCTTTTTATTTTCTTACATAATAAGCGGACATCCAAGACCAAAAGAACATAAGCAATAGAAAGAGAGAAATAAATAAAGAAAAGAATATCATAAGTTGCACAAGCAAAAAGATTACTGTGATTAGTCTCCAAAATGACAATAGATAAAAAAGTCTGAAGTCGATAACATAAATATTTTATGTATATATTAAATTATTGGTACCAAAAAAATATTAATTTATTAATCAACAATTGAAATGATTTTAATGGAGAATCTATGCACAGTTTTAAAGCATGTGAGTTTTTTTAATCACAATTCATTAATTCTATTAGAAATTCTATTTGTATCAGTTTAATTTATTTTTTTGTGCTCGCGAATAGGCAAAAGAATGCATTGATTCAACAGTTATGATTAAGGGTGTTAACGGAAAATCGAAAAATCAAACCGAATCAAAAATCGAATCAAATCGAAGAAAAAAATTGACACTTTTTGGTTTGACTTGATTTTGATTTTTCATTTTATAAACCGACAAAATTTGATCATTTGATTTTGATTTTAAGCAAAAAATAACCAAATCAAACCGACAATAGAAACACACACACACTTTCATAGAAAAAGTTTGAAATTTTACGATATTAATCTTTTGCACTCTTGATTCATAATCTATGTTTTTGCCTTTATAGTAATCCAATTTTTGTATTTACTTTCTAGTTTGATTTTTTATTTTTATTTTGATAATTCTAAGAATCTATTTCTTGTACAAAACAACTTGTTTTTAAGTCCTTTAATTATTCATCAAGATATCTTGGAGTATCACAACTAGATCTTTAATTTATTGCTCAAAAACAAATTCATTGTAAGAACTTTTTTTTATGTTCCTTGAAAATGGCTAAATTCTTAGATGATACATACAATTTTTTGGAGAAAGTACATATATAACTTGACTAGGTTTATATTTCTTTCTTTTCTCAAATAGGAGCAATTGATTTGGTAGTGTTATGCTAGAAAATAGTCAATCTAATATGTGCTTGGACGTACATTGTCATATATTTAAATAAAAACCGATAAAAAATCAAAAATCCAAAAAAACCGACAAAAACCGAGGCAATGAAAAACCAACTTAATTGATTTCATTTGATTCTAACATTTGAAAAACCGACTAAGTTGATTTGATCATCTTTTAGAGGATAACCGACTCAAAACGAACCATGAATACCCCTAGTTATGATGCAATATATTCGAAAAGCAATTGGCAATTGTTATCCTAAGACTGAATGATAAGTTACTAGCTTTATTGTCATGAAACTAACTATAAACGTTTGTTTTATCTTTTTCGGACTAAATGACATAATATGATATATTGCTAACGGAATTGGTAAAAATTAATTTATTATTCAATTATTTTTATATTCAATGTGTAGAATGATTTTTAACCCTTTTTTCCTTTCGCCATAATTGAATTGAAATTTTTCCTTTCTGTTGTAATTTGTTGATCACTGTTAATTAAAAAAAGGGAAAAGGTGCAATATACCCCTCAATTTTGCGATTTAGACCAGATATAATTCCTGTTATAAAAGTGTGTAAATGTACTCTTGCCGTTATAAAATGGTGCAAAAATACCCTTTTTGCTGACGGATTTTTTTTTTAAAATTTATTTAGTTTATTTTTTAATTAAAAAATATCACGTGACTTTAAAAAAAAGTCTACCCATTTTTTTTGAGTAGATATATTTTTCTAAAGTTACATAATAATTTTTTTCTGGTGGGATAAATCTGGTTCATTTAAAAAAAAGGGTAGACTTATTTTTTTAAAGCCACAGAGATATTTTTTTAAACGAACCAGACCCGACTCACCAGGAAAAAAATGTGGCGTTAGGAAAATATGTCTACTAAAAAAAAATGAGTTGACTTTTTGTAAAGCCACATGACATTTTTTTAATTGAAAAATAAGCTAAATAATTTTTAAAAAAAATCTCGTTAGCAAAAAGGGTATATTTACACTATTTGTGTAAGGGAGGGTATATTTGCACATTTGCTTGTAATAACTCAATTTGTTGTTTCGAGCATTTACGTTGAATTTATATTTTTAGTCTTTATGCATTATGATCTAGCACTTGTTAGGATGGTTTGGTTTGGGACCTGATGGTCTCGGATGAGTTTTGTCACATTTTTTAAACTTAAAATTGTGTTGGTACATATCACAAAAAAGAGGATCCGGCTCCAGTTCACTTTCACAAAGAAAATAGCGTGTTCTCTTAGATTGATCAGGCATTTGGCTTCCTCTAACACAGTTTGAATCGCAATCACAATATTATGTTGACCGATGAGCCCTTGCATGCGCGGTATTCTAACAATCAAGATGCCTTTGGGTCTGACCGGCCTGATTTGCAATTGCAGAAGTAAGGTCGCATTTACTAAAAAATTTGAGATATAAAGATTAGTTTCTCATGAACAGTAGCTATTTTCCCCAGATTTGGAAGAACTTAGCTACGAGAATCGAAGGATTTTGAATTGAAAGCTTTGTAAACTTCAAGGTAACGATATTAGACTTTTCCATGATGATTATACATTATTTTAGTTGAAGATTAATCATTAAAACATGAAATTAATGGTGGAAATTGGGATTTTAATTTATGCCTAAGTCCTAGAAAAATATTAAAATTTTGTTTGAATTTTATTTTGAAGTATGACCATGTTGACACGGGGTTTACTTTTAGACTTGAATTGACTTAGATAGAGTCTTAAATTATGAAATTAGGGTCTACTGACCTTGTTTGACATCGTTAAGTATTCTTTTGAATAGAATTGATTTGTTTGGTCAATTCAGGACGTGTTAAGATAATTTTCGAGGGTTAGCTTGGCTAATAAAGATAAGTTAAGAATTTGACCTCAATTAGGTATTTTTCCAAACTAAAATTATTTTATACATGATATATATATATATATAGAGAGAGAGAGAGAAATATATGAGTGTACACTATATATGAGGTCACGAGTATATATGCAGATATCGTGGTATCATGCGAGTTGTATTGTTATTACTTTGTTGTGCATGATATGTATATATGTAAATTGTCTATCTCTCATATTGTATATGCAAGTATAGTGTTATATGCACTAGAATAACATTATGAACTTCATATATATTGAATTACATGATTAAAGTAATAGTTTATCATACACACTACTTATGTCTATGTTGATTTGCATTTATCGTACGTATTGATTATATGAGATTATATTCTGGGCATGTGCATTCACGTCTGGTTATCAGTTATGA